>NC_069502.1:308054407-308161907 GCF_027579735.1 Bombina bombina | reverse complement strand
CGAAGTTCCCGTCCATTTAACACACTACTACCTGCAACACTCTCATACCACTCAAACTTTTAATACAGCCTGCCTCCCTACTGCCTTGTCCCTAACTAACCCACTGTGTTTCTTAACTCTGGCTTCTTCTTTGCTCATTTTCCCAGCCTTTGCAGACCCTCAGTGGAACACTAAATACCAACTTGAGGCCCCCTTGTTTTAGCTCACTCCCAAGATGGTAACCACAGAAGAAAAACCTCTAAGACTTGGATTTCAAACACAGCAGCAGTCACAGTATGGTGGGATGGCCAATGGCCAGTGGGGAAGTAAGAGAGGTGAAGGTGGACCTTCAGCTCAACCAACCTTCCATCACCAGCAGGCAGCTGCCACACCCATAATCCCAGGTCAACCCTGTTGCCATTTAGAATGCCAAATATATTGCACCCCAAATCCAAGGATGGTAGGGCCATTCTGCATAACCTTTAACTGGGTAGAAAGAATGCCACATATAATGTACCCCAAATTCGATGGTGGGTGAACCATTCTGCGTAACCATTAACTGGATAGAAAATGGATAAAGGCATTCCCTGCAGGAGTGGAAATGGGGACAAGAGAGGGCTAGTGAGGGGAGCAAACTTATCTTCAAAGTCATCAATCCTTATCCCTGTAACAGATGGGTGTCTGAACTGCATGCTTGGAATGTCTTATCCTTCCGAAACACAAGATTCACAGAACGCCAGCAGAGTACGGAGAAAAGAGACAGACTTGCTATGTTCATGACCCTCTAAAGCCTAGCTCACCCCTCCTAACCACAGAACTGTAATGTATGCAACTTCAAGACTCTAAAAAAATCGGTACTTTTAAAGGTCATTCCTGTGCTAAAATGTTTTTGTCTGTGCTGTGTAGTGGGTCACTGTCTAACTGTTGTGTGGAAATGTCAATGAAAAAGTACACAATCCTGAACTTCCTTTTAGATGTAATGAATATAACTTAACCTATTAAACAGAAAATTGGTGTTCCTTTATATGCATATAATAATTCTTGGTTTCATTTAGGATTTTTAATGACTATTGAAAGCAGTCACATTAATAGTTATGAATTAAACAAAACAAAACAAATAAAAGAAATAACCAAGGAGAGCAGTATTATATTGGAACATTTAAATGTATACATATGTGTGTGTGTTCCAAACATATCTCAAACTCCTAGTGACCTGTCTTGGTTTCCAACTCTCTTATTCCTCATAAAAACATCTATTGCCTAATCAAAAATGTGTAAATATGAAGAGATCTCACACAAAATCTTCAGGTCTTTTTAGCATTATAATGTAGGTGTCCCCCTTCACATACAGAATAATGCATAGCAGGATAAACACAGTGGTTCAACACTAAAACTTGCCTTTCTAAAATGTATTTGATGAACCTCCCCAAACGTCTTAGATCATTTTGCCATAACATGTACCTAGTCTCACATTCTATCATTTTGGTGAACAACATTTTCTTATAGATGAAATACACACTGTTAACACATTTTTGTTGTTTTTCTTTTTACTAAAAAATTAAAAATGCATGTTCCCTTAACCAGTAAGCCATTCTTTTCCTGTATGGCTTGCAGAGTCATGTCCATCCCTACCAACAGAGCTGTGGAAGTATCTATCATCCAGTGAGCATTTATTAGGAAGTGCACAACTGATAACATCTGTTTCAGTTAAATATTATTATTTTTTCAAGCCACAAAAAAGTGTAAATTCTGCTTTTATATATATATTTATATGTATTGTATAGTTATATTGTACAATCTAAAATATTGTATTTTTATTTATTTTGTTGTCTGCGTTCTTAAACTATAATTTACTTAATATAAGATCCAATGCTTTACCGTATTGGTTTCATATGATTACAGGATTCACAGTATAAAGCTTTTCATGTAATTCAAAATTTAAAGGGGCAGTAAGGTCCCTTTAATATACATGTATTACATGGTCAGCAACTAAGCACTGCATTTTAAATGATCTGTGTACAAAATAAATGTTTTATGGGCATTAAAAATAGTAATTTTGCTTCCATGTAAATTAGGTCTTGTCATGTGACAAGAAAAAAAACCTGAGTGATTAATTCCTTACAAAACAGAAAAAGATACACTGCGATCCTTAAAAGCATAAACTTTTAATTCTTCATTATCTCCATACAGTGCAAAGTATCCATGAAAAGCAACAGGGTTTTAAAAGCAAAAGAATAGACAGCACATTTTCAGGAACCAGTCTGTCCTACATGTTTCGGTCAATTCCTTAATCATGAACATGACCAGCTATCCCTACTTCCTGCCTCTTAAGCCTGAACAGCTATCACTATTGGTTCTTCAGAAAGATAAAGTTAACCCCTTCCAGTTTAATTAACAGCTGCTATATTTTTTGGAAATTAACATTGCAAATACACTCCTTTTAAGTTTCAAAGATGAAACATGTGAACATGTACACTTTATAATACATGTATACACCATTAACATTTTTAATGCTTTACCGTATTGGTTTCATATGATTACAGGATTCACAGTATAAAGCTTTTCATGTAATTCAAAATTTAAAGGGGCAGTAAGGTCCCTTTAATATACATGTATTAGATGGTCAGCAACTAAGCACTGCATTTTAAATGATCTGTGTACAAAATAAATGTTTTATGGGCATTAAAAATAGTAATTTTGCTTCCATGTAAATTAGGTCTTGTCATGTGACAAGAAAAAAAACCTGAGTGATTAATTCCTTCTCTGTGGCAATCTGATTTATTAGAAGTGTGTCTGAATCAGTTAAGTCACTTAGACTAGGTTGTATGTATGTACTGTATGCACTAGATGTTAATGCTATTAGAACTTGAGCATTTGCTTCATATGAGAGAAACGTATGTACAGTAACTGCCCGAGTTTTTATTAGCTGGATTCCTCTATAATTTCTACAGTGCACTATGCAAATTTTATTTTTGTTTTTGGCCCCTTGGATTACAATTGTATATTACACTGGAAGATTATATTATTTATTTATTTTTGATTGGAGATCACGATTTGGCAGATGGTCCAGATTACATGTTAATGTTAGTGCAGTCCAGCGATATTGCTTATCACGGCCTATGTTAAAATTAGCGTGCAACTTGATATTACAAGTCCATGGTAAGTCCAATTTACAGAGATGGGTTGACGTTGACATCATTGCTCTAACACAACCTATACTTTCAATAGATATCCCGACCACGCTAAATAGCGCATGAAAGCCAAAACTTCGCTAGAATATTTAGTAAAACTTGAGACCTGAAGTAAAGTGTAAAGGTTAAAAAAAAAATTCCCAAAACACATAAAAAACACATTTAACCTTTTAATGCCGTTATATTCCGTCACAACGGCACTGGGCTTTAAAGCCGTTATGACAGAATACAACGTCATCGCAAACGGCTATCCTGAAGCCTACTAGGCTTGCAGGATTTGATTGCAGTCTGGATGGCATTCCTAGCATCATAGGGACGCCCCCCAGACCCAATCCCATAATTGAAATCTCGCGATTGTTTGCGCGATCGCATTATTTCAATTTGTCTACATAAGAACGTTGCTCCGATGTAGACTTTAAAACCCTGTCATGAAAGGGTTAAAAAAAGTATTATACTCAAGTAATACTCAAGTAGCCACCAATCAGCAATTGCTACCCAGGGTTCTGAACCAAAAATGGACCAGCTCCTAAGCTTAAATGCTTGATTTTTCAATTAAAGATACAGAGAGAACGATGAAAAATTGATAATAGAAGTATATTAGAAAGTTGCTTAAAATTGCATGCTCTATTGGAATCATGGAAAAAAATGGGATTAATATCCTTTTAACAGAAGTGGGCTATTTCGTGATTGCTTTGAAGAATAGTGACAATAGTATAATTTGCTACAAATATATACTTAATTGCTATTCTTAAAGATTGAATTTCCTTATTAAGGGCTAGCCTTTTAGCCATTGTATTCTTTCCTTTGTACTTGTGTGTTGTAGGTAGTATCTTCATGTTTGTAAATACTGGATAGTATTGAAACTGAGTGTACTCTTGGTATATCCTATATCGTTTGAGACAAGATAGGAGTTCTAAATTCCAGCCAGAAAGCATAAGCGTTGAAATTCTGTAATATAACAATACTATTATTATTTTACAGTATTATTCCCACAAATAACTAAATTTAGTAATATAATTAATGGCATGTTTACAACTAGAACCTTCTGTGCTTATTTTCCTATATTAATCTCTCTATCTTTCGACTGTAAGGTCATCTCTTAAAGGGAAAGTCTACTCAAATTTGTAGTTTTTAAAAAGATTAAGATAACATCTTTATTACCCATTCCTTAGCTTTGCACAACAAACATTGTTATATTAATATACTTTATAGCCTTTAAACCTTTACATTTTTACCTGTCATTAAGCCACAACAGACCGCCTATTATCTCAGTGCACTTTTATAGCTTTTCACAGACATATAGATTACATATGTGTGACATATAGATTACACTGTGCTCACCCCGTGAAGATATTCATGAGTTGGCACTAATTAGCTAAAATGCAAGTCTGTAAATAGCACTAAGATAAGGGGGCAGTCTGCTGAGGCTTAGATACAAGGTAATCGCAGAGGTAAAAAGTGTATTAATATAAAAGTGTTGGTTATGCAAAACTGGGGAATGGGTAATAAAGGAATTACAGTATCTATCTTTTTAAACAATAAAAAATTTTAAGTTGACTGTCAATTTAACTATTTAAGCAGCCTTGAAAAAAATACCTTTATTAGTGCAATATGCAAAAAACAAAAAGTACCTTAATGAAACATACAAAAATAGGTCAATATGCCTTGGCCATTGGGCTATCTGGTGAGATATATTTTTCTTTCACAGGTTTTATATCGTTTTGGGACACTATTCACTGGGGACTCTTTGGATTTAATCTTAATTTAGGCTTTTAATTGTTATAAATAATTTAATTTTTCTTCTGTGTAAGTAGTTAATTCATAACTGAATGTTCATGTATTTTTTATTATTCCCTTGGATATTTTCTGCTTCCCTTATGTATCTGTAACTAACATACTACATGCATGTATGTTATTTCTATACACTCCCATTTATGTGATTTCAGTATCGGCAGATATAACCTACGGTCCATGAAAAAAGTAGAATAAGACTACACATGTCAGTACACTCAACCAATTTTAACAAGTAAGCCCCCATCCAATCACAACAGATACCAGCAAGAAACCAGTCCTTCATATCTGTTCACATATAATGCTGCCCAACATTGTTCAGAAACAATGCATATTTAACACATATTTTAATAGTTAAAACATATTGAGGCTTTCCCTGATATGCAACTTTTAATATATTGGGGTATATAAGATGAGCCTATTTTAGTCTTGCAAGGTCAGTCAGGTGCCAGTCAGTCAACACAGTGTATATATATATATATATATATATATATATATATATATATATATATATATATATATATATATATATATATATATATATACACAGTATATTTTAGGTTTATATTTAATTTGTGTATTTTTACTCGCTTTATTTGTAAAATCCAGTGTTTTCTTAGATACTGTCATTGCAGCGGGCCCATGCTCGACACATTGTACAAATAAACTTGTTTTTGATATTTATTTTTGAGAGTGTTGCTTCTATTTAAATTCTAAAAGAGTGCTAAATTCACAGTCTTTAATAGCGATATTATTATGTATCACTTTATCTTCCTTTTTTGAAAAAAAAAATAAAAAAAATATATATATATATAACAGCAAACAAAGACGAGGACTCCCAGAATCAATAACCAAAAAGTGGTTTAATCAAGCTTGTAATTAAAGCACATTCAGTGAACAGGGCAGGTACAGACAAATCTGACGCGTTTCGCGCATGCTCAAATGCACTTCATCAGAGATATATATACAGGTTCAAAAAAGACTTGAAAAAGGAAGGAACACTTCCGAAAGCTTGTCAACTTATAAATGTATAGTTAGACCAATAAAAAAGTATCATTGCTCAATGCAATACTCTTGTTATTTTGTTATCTAAATCACTAGACTAACACAGCTACTCCAATCAACGTATGTATGTGCGTGTGTATATATATATATATATATATATATATATATATATATATATATATATATATATATATATATGTATATATATATGTATATATATATATATATATATATATATATATATATATATATATATACACACACACACACACACGGCTCAAAGTTTCAAGTCCTAAGCTACTAGTCAGGGCACAATGTTACTCGCCACTTCTGATCTCACCCACTCCACACGCACTACTTCACCCCCTCATTGCATATGTTTAGCCATTGTGAAACATTTAGTAAAATTGTGTTTATTTTATACCATAACAAATTTAAATAATGCTACATACAGTAATAAATTAACAAAAATAAGTACAATGCAGTTAGAAACATCAACTAGATGTTCTGGGGAAGACAACAGCTGGATAGAAAAAGAGAGATGTTGCTCTCTTGATTTTAAAGGAGAGTGGCTCTCAATATGTGCTGGTCCAATCTTCATTAATTCCTTAATTTTTGAGATGGGATGTTGTGAAGAGGTTGGCTCCTGAAGCACATTGCAAGACAAATCAAAATATATGCTTCATAAGAGGAGGGGCAATCCCTGTATCAGAGGTCTGTCTGGGCCAATCTTCTGCACGCTAATGTTTCTGTGTTTGTTGTTATCAATAGTAAACCCTGATAATGAATTTTTAACATTTAAGTGGGTTGATCACAATCTTGTCCAGTTTTGAATCTCTTAATCTCAAATTGCCTCTCTAGATAAAAGGCAATAGTTTTCACAGATGTTACAAGAAAAACATGTTAAATTCTTAATAATGGCATCGAAAATTGAAATGCAAATACAAATAACAGTACAATGGCCCTTTTGCAAGCTTTTATTTTACATTAGAGGTGTTTTGACATGTGTGAAATTAACCTCTTGTGTTCTAAAACCTTAGTGATTCACTATATGGCCAAAAGTGGACATCTGACCATCACACCTATACAAGCATACTGGGCATTCCATTCCAAAACAAAGTGTATTAAAAGTGAGATGGTCCCTCTTTATGGCTAATAGAGCTGCCACTTTACTGTGAAGACTTTCCACAAGATTTTAGAGTGTTTGAGGGAATATGCTCATTCAGTCAAAATAGCAGTATTGAGGTCATGTACTGATGTTTGAAGAGAAGGTCTGGTTAACAGTCAGTGTTCCAATTCATCTAAAAGGTGTTCATTATGGTTAAGGCCAGGGCTCTTTGAAGGCCACTAGAGTTAATCCCCACCAAACATATCAAGCCATGTATTCATAGACCTTGCTTTGTGCACAGAGGCACAGCCATTCTGGAACAAAAAATGGCCTTCCCCTAAACTGATGCAACAAAGTTAGAAGCACCCATCTGTCTAAAATGTCTTTGTATTCTGTTGCACTAAGATAATCATTCACTGTGTAAGTAAGAGGTCTAGCCCAAACCCTAAAAATCAGCCCCTGATCATTATCCCTCCTTCACCAAACTGTACAGTAGGCACTATGCATTCTGGTAGTTAGTGTTCTTATTGCATCTGCCACACCCAGATTGTATATTAGAATATTAATATTAAAAAAAAAATTCCCATTGAACATATGGCCTATAAACACACTATAGACACCAGTGTCTAAAACAAACAGGTACACCCAAATAGTTATAAATAGTTCTGTGCTCAGTAGTTCACAGCGAGTAGATGTGTTTACAGTTTACTCAAACATTTTTTCCACTTTAATTTGTTCCCAATGATCCACTTTACCTACTGGAGTGTATTAAATTGTTTACAAGTATTTCCTTTACCCTTATATTGGCATTTGAAATAGGTGGGGATTCCACAGGCTAAATCAACTATTCTGAATGTTTCTGGCCTTAGGTCCAAGCTATAGATAAGCTTATAATAAAATGTTAATTTTCCATTGTTCTCTCCAAGTGTTGGTCTTTGGTTTATTGACAGATACAAGATTAAAAAAGCATTTATATGTACACAATGTGATAAACACATGAAATCTGATTATACCTACAAGTTCAACCCATTTTATTAGGTTGTAGCTTTAAAACACTAAATCAGCTATTTAATGTTCACAAATATACCTTAAAAAGTAAATTCTCATACATTTTATACTCTGCATTTTGTAAAACAAAAGTAATTGGAAACACATTAAAGGAAAAACAATTTAATTATAATGTCCCTTTAAGGGTGACTAAGTCACTTTATAAAAAATAAACAATATATATCTAAAAGCAAGGTTTAACCTCTATTACTCAGATACATATAGTAGTCAGCATCTATTCAGTGACTTTCTAGTACTCTCTGTTCTTCTGTGGTTAGTTGTCACTTGACCATAATTCAACCAAACAATAAATTTACAATCTTAGTTGTAAAATGTATAATACTATTTCAATCCAGCTGTACTTATCCAACATTACTGTGGGTTACAGCACGCTATACCATGGAGATCATTGTGGAAATAGCTTTAGTTTAGACGCAGTATAGCTGACAGCGTTCATCACTCAAATATAACATATAATGGTCCGTTCTGTCCAGTATTCTACAATCCTTATACAATCCTTAGTATTAAAAGTCTTCAGGTTATCTGCACATTTTGGCTACTAGAGCCTTTGTCAAGAACATGTCACATGACAGGACTAAGCACTTATGGAAGAACCAAGAGAACTTGCATTGGGACAATTGTTGTTTTATTTTTATATTAATATTTAAATATATTTTATTAATAATTATGTTATGTTAAATATTACATACTGTTGCTGTTTATAACCATATTTGATATACAGTACATCATGAATTGCTGTTTAGCAATAACCCTAGTTTTCCTGGGTCTATTAGTCTTCTGTGTAGGAGAATAGCATTATAGGGTGATGGTGTAGTTATATTTATATGTATTAAGATAATTTTAGGTACATTTTTTTCTTGTTTGGTACACATTATGGATATAGTGGGCATGGGTGTTGGATGACTTATTGGCTTATTTACATTGATAATAGTGTAAAAGTGCTTCTTTTATAGTTTTTAAACTTAATTGATCACTGTTTTTGCTTGATTTGGGCTTAGAATCAAGAACTGTTCAGGAAATTAATATCTCACAGAACAAAGTGGCTACAAATACAATAGCAGGATTCAAAAAGATCCCATATTATAAATCATTAACATGCAAATTTGCAAGATTTACTCCATTAAAACAATAAAGCTGCTTCAATCTCACCAAATTTTTGTTTTAGTGTGTGAGATAACTGCATTAAAAAAGATGTCACCTTCTTTAAAAGTCTACTCTAAAGTGAATATTTTCTATTTTTTTTTTTTAATTTTATGAATTTCACTACTATGGATCTAGAACGTCAACGAACAGTGAATGCCAAAGTATAAGATCTTGTTTAGGTCAACATAATTGCTGAGACAAATTGCGGTTTAAAAAGGAAAGTACTATAAATTAATATTAGAGAAATGTAAGGATTAATTCAATACAGGGAAATCAAGTAAACTTTTCTAGATTTTGCAGTCAGGATTTTTGTTTTCTTACATTCTTTGTAGTTCTTGTTTTCTATACAAAAGATTATGAATTTGGCCAATTAATACAGGAACACTATCTAGTTTGTGATCAATTGCAAAGTACTCTAAAAAAGCATAATGTAAATTAAGTTGAACCGATTATTGTATTATTATCAATGAAAAACATCTACTAAAAGAAAAGTTGTTCGTTTTTACTTTCAAATCACACAAGCATCAGTTTACAAAAAAAAATACATTTATTGGTATTTAGTTATTGTACTCAATAGAAGCCACACACCCTATTTCTATAATCAACACTTATTATTTCCAGTTTCTACAAATTATTAAAATTACAATTTGGTAGTTTATTTCAAATTCTATTGTACTTAAAATTCTGCTTTAATGTCTTCATCTAAAAAATCAGTTCTTAACTAATGCAAAGCGTCTAAAGCTTTTAATGCCTTCTCTCTGGAAAAAAAACTGACAGCCAGAAATAATCAAGAACTTCAAACAACGTATTATGAGTCATGCATAGATTATTTTAGTTCATTTTCTGTATTTTTAGTTGCGATAGAAATCCTACTGCTACTTGTACAGTCTATTTTGCAAGTTTTGCTTGAATATCTGTTCATTGCTGTTAGGCAGATAACTAGATTTTTAAGTCATGTGCTGCAGCTAATTATTAAGACTTTCCGTGCACTAAAATCCATATGAACTCTGTTATTAGTTTTACACGTGTGTGCAAATAGTATTAAAAGATATAAACAGATAAAGATATAGTCCATGTGGAACGGTAGACCTTTCTATGTCAAAAAATCCACCTGAGTTGTAAACTTGCTTGTACATAAATCAATGATCAAAGAAGCACTCACAGAATTTTTTTACATGTGCAAATCACATTTAGACATTTAATAAATCCTGCAAAAACTTCTAAACTTCTTAGATCAGTGTTTGATCTATCTTTCTATCTATCCATCCATCTAAGGTTCCAAACTTTACCCAAGATGTTTTCCAATATATATACTGTGTATGTGTATAAATATATATATATATATATATATATATATATATATATATATATATATATATATATATATATATATATATATATACAGGTATATATAGGCAGACAAAAATATACACTCAGGATTTGTATGCAAACAGGTCAAAATGTATTGATGTTTCTGAGTCAATGTTAACCACTTCTTCAAAACCTGAAGAAGGGGTTAACATTGATCCCAAAATGTCAATACATTTTGACCTGTTTGCATACAAATCCTGAGAGTGCATAATTTTGTCTGCCTATAGTATTCCAAAACTGCACCCAGGTGGATGTCTATTGGTGGTCTTTAAACAACTGAATGGATATATAATATATATATATATATATATATATATATATATATATATATATATATATATATATATATATATAATTAAAATAACAAGAGTACTGCATTGAGCAATGATCCTTTTTATTGGACTAACTATACATTTATAAGATGACAAGCTTTCGGAAGAGTGTCTTCCTTTTTCAAGTCTGAAGCAATACGGACTTGAAAAAGGAAGACATTCTTCTGAAAGCTTGTCATCTTATAAATGTATAGTTAGTCCAATAAAAAAGTATCATTGCTCAATGCAATACTCTTGTTATTTTGATATCTTAATCTCTGGACTAACACGGCCACTCCAATCAACGTGTATATATATATATGTATATATATATATATATATATATATATGTCCAACACCAGCTGATGGGGGGAAAAGCAAAGCAAATAAAAGAATGATTAAAATTATAGTTAATATCAGAAGTACACAACGTACACTCTTAAATAAAGGACCACATTTTGTCCGTACTCCTACAGACACATTTAATAAATTAATATATTTAAAGATAACACTTTGAGAATTGTTTTAAAAAAAAATCAGAGAAACAAAACACAACATTTAATGGGAAAAGTAATTTGAGTCTATTAATACTTAACCAATAATTAAGACATTAACAACAGTATGTACAAAGGAAATAGAACATGTTTGTGAAAATAAATGACCTATTGAGTCGTCCATTACCGGCCCCCCCACCTAACCACATCATTATTTAACTTAATACTTTAACAATAAAGAGCCATACACGTATATCGTGGTATAAAATTCTGGCCACAGCCTGTTTATTAATTTAACATAACTTAAATAACCAAATAAATAAATAAACAAAGTGCAATAATAAACAATAACCCAACTCTCAATGCGCTAGCATCACTGCACATCCCTTTTATCTTAACCTGCCCCCAAGGGGTTAAAAACCATCATCACCACTACCAGACCAGGCCGTCTTTTCTCAGGACTTCGCAAGGCGCTAAGTCCGTTCCAACCACCTAATACCAGCTCCAAGGGACCCCGTGCCCAAGGAGCCAATTACCTAGCTCTCCCCACCCATTGGGAGGCTAACCACCAGCCACTTCTTGCCTTGGTCTGACAATTGATGATTCTAGCACACCGCCACAAACTGGGAAGTCACCTCTTCCCCAGTTCCGCCACCAATCACATCAGCAATTGGAGTCTTTCCCGAATGGCCAGAATGAAAAGCCGAAATCCAAATTCGTTCAGATGAACACCGTCCTGTAGATAAAGTTACCCTTTTCCCACATCCTCTAAGTCCTCATGATGGACCACTGCCCCACTAATCTTCTTCATAAAGGCTGTGATCAATTTGTTCACTTTTCGTCTACTATTATCCAACCTCACTTGATCCCATGCTGTTCTCCAAGGTAAATGCGGGACCATTGTGGACCAAACGATCACTAATCCGGGAAATAATTCTCGTAATCTTGACATATCTCTCTTAATTCTCCTGACCAATTCTTTTTGTAGCAGGGACCCCAGATCATTGCCAGTGGCATGAATCACCAACACATCGGGATGGGTAAATTGTTTGGCATAACCGACAACGGAAAACACGACTTGGTCCCATCGCAAGCCCCGAATCCCGAACCACCGGAGAACCGCTTTTTCCTTTGGTAAACCTAGCTGCAGGCCGTCTTCCTTGGACCCTGCTGCCCTTCGAGCCCAATAAATGAAAGAATGGCCCACCAACCAGACCTGCAGCGGCGCTGAGACATGTAGGAAGGGGAGGGGGGGAAACATATGATTAGAGCAACAGATAAGGACGGACGTAAGTCCGATAACACTTAGATGACCATCTCCTCACCCCTTTTACCACCTCCTACCCTAATCCCAGAGCGGCAGCCTCGGTTGCTGCGCCTATTCTAAAGGAATGTGAGCCAAATTCCCTTGGATTGAATCCCGCCGTGTCTAATGCCCTAGCTAACACCTCCCGGAATTGATATTGTGATAAAGCCTCGCTGTCCTTATGCACCAGCAACGACCCTCCCACCTTTGGTCTTATTGCCAAAAATTCTTGTAATATCCTACACTGACACAACTCCACTCCCGTAGGATACAACCTCACCGTTTTGCCCTTCCCTCCTTTATCGGTCTTTGACCTTTTAAAAAATATGGACACATGAGAGTCCGTCACACCGACATCACAAATACCCACTCCACCTTGCGCACTCCTCAAGCGACTTATCAGTTCTGAAATCCGGAATGCTCCGAAAAAGGCCAAAGCTAATCCGTCATTAGCCCAAGCTCCTCACCCGATATTCTGGGAGGCTGAATCAAAGCGGACCCATTGAAATTCTCTAGAAAGACTTTCCATACCTTGAGATCTTTTTTAATGGGCGACGTCAGCCGTATGAAATGATGCGGCTGTTTAACGCCCGCTGTCGCCAATGATAACCTGCGACAGAACACCCTACCCACTGGGATGATCCGGCATGCAAAGTTTAACTTGCTGATCAAGGACTGCATCTCCACTAGTTGCACTTTTGAAACTGCCAAGAAATGTAAGATAACGCCTACCAGAGCCTGCATTCCATCAACCTAGAGTCAATAGTAATACCTAGAAAATTCAGCATTGTCACTGGTCCCTCGGATTTTTCCATCGCAATGGGTACCCCAAACTCTTCCGCTACTCGGTAAAAAACATCTCGCAATATTTTGCAAACTGTGGTCCCCTCATCCAGGTAATGTACCACTGACAAAAATCCAGCCCGCACCTTGACCACCCACTCCATAAAAGTGCTAAAACTCTCAAATAATGCACACGAGATGGAGCACCCCATGGGTAGGCATAGGTCAACGAACACCTTTCCTTCAAAACAGCACTCAAGCAACTTGTGTGAAATCGGGTGCACTGGGAGTAACCGAAAAGCTGATTCAATGTCAACTTTTGCCAACTGCGCTCCACCTCCTGCCGCCTTAACCATAGCAACCGCTGAGTCAAATGAGGCATATTTTACTGATGCCAGCTCAGGTGGGATCCCATCATTCACCGAATTACCCTTCGGGAAGGATAGGTGATGTATCAGCCTAAATTTTCCAGGATCCTTCTTAGGGACCACTCCTAACGGAGATAGCCTTAATCCTGGAAAAGGCAGGGAGTCAAAAGGCCCCGCCATCCTGCCCAGCTCCACTTCCTTACCCAATTTTTCTTTCACCACATGCGGCCATTCCCTAGCCGATTTCAAATTCCCTGCAAAATGGTTGGAACCTCCAACCAATGGGATGATAAAACCAAATCTAAATCCATGTAATAATCTTGCCGCTTTCTCCCTGCAGCCCCATTTACTGGCGACCTAGCCAGGGCTCCATCTTTTCCACCCTGATTGGGGACACCCCCTTCCTTAGGGGGCTTGGCTCTCCCCCCAACTTTTCTCTTCCTGAAACACTTCGCAAAGGCGTGGGCCCCACCACACCCCGAGCATTCATGCCGGAACTTACAAGAAGTTCCCCATTTGCACTGCCCCTCATTGTATGCAAAGCAGAAACCTTTTTGTGCCAGCGGACTGCGAGGTGGAAGCAGATGTGGCCAGACTGCTGGCCCCCGACCGAAAGGACTGCACCGATCTCAGAGGCGTCATGATTTTTAACCAAAGCCCCATGTCCCGGTCATCCCACCTCATTGTAGACTTTACTGCCAGCCTCTGACGAAACTGTTCGTCGTATGTCCACCACGCCATACCCCCGTATGTGCGCTGGGCTGCCGCGACCTTGTCTAGATAACAGAACATGGAAGCCCCCTGTTCCGGAAACCTCTCTGCCCTAACACTAGCGTAAATCACGAAAGATTGAAACCAATTGGAGAAGGTTTTTGGTAGCTTCCTATAACGCTTCTTTCTCTCATCTTCCTCCTTTTTAACGCTGTCTTTTTTGGAATCATCTGCTACTTCAAAAGACTGCTCCAAAGGGAGCAAAGAGAACAACTCTATATACTCCCTGGACCAGATCCTGCCCCTAACCTCTTTTGTTAGATGCAGCCCTAAAGGGGCCAATCGAGCATAGGCATGACCTAGCCATGGCTGTATCCGCCACTCGGAGCTCCGAGGGTTCAGCCCCCCCCTTGCTGCGCTACCAAAGGTGCATTCGTTAGTACTGACACATTGCTGCCGGTTGCGGCGGCCGATTGTGGTCCCACATTGGGCCTAGACACGGCTGCCAATTCTGCCCCATTCGGGGCCCATGCCTTCTCAAGCAGCAGCTGTGAATTCGCGGGGGCAGCTGAAGCCTTGACTGACCGCAACAGCGCCCTCAACCCTTCCACCAACTGTATGAACACTTTATCGCTACTGGCCCCTTCCCCCCTCAGCTGTGACGAAGAACAACTCTCACCTGCTAAAGCCGCCGGCGCCTCCTTCTGCGGCAGTCCCCCACACTGTGATCGTCTCCCCACTTGGTCACGTTCTGTTGGCACTCTGCTCTCATGGTGAACCTGTAATATATCAACTGCATGATCCCTGGCAAATGGTACCATATTGTTTTTTGATACTGCATCACTTTACCGTTTTACCGTGTTCACCCCCCGCTCCCTGGCGACACCTTTTCCCACAATACTGTTTTGTGCTATACTGCTCCTTTTCTTAATCAGATATCCCCTTCCAGCGCTGGCCTTCTTGGCTGTACCTCCCCTTTGCCCCAGAGGCCTTTTCCCCAGGACTCTACTCTTAACCGCCTCTTCAACCTGGTGAAAAACATGCCCCTCCCTATCCCTTATCCCCCTGCCCCTGTTTGTGTAGCCACCTACCATTCCTACCCACGAGGGCTGATCACTGTATGCATCTTCACCCGTGTCCAACTGTATAGTGTCCATCCATGATTCTGCTAGGCGGAAAGGCTCATCCTCGCCGCCGTCCCGGTGTTCTCTACCTTGTAACCTGGACACCATTGCATCTGTTAAAAACATAACCTGATTACTACCCATATCCAACCTTCCCCCCGATGTTTGCCCCACATTTTTCCCAACACCAGTTCCTCCATGTAAATTACTCTCCCTGCCCTGCTCCTGCCCACTTGTTCTGTACCTATCCCCCCTACGGTCAGGGGATGGGGGAATCATGTCCTCCCTGTCTGAAGAGCTAGGGAACTCTTCTATGATTACTGGTTCATTATAAACATTAGGGCTGGGTTTTGCTTTGTTGCCCTTCCCTCTCCCGTAACCCTTAATGGGGCGGGACGCCGTGTGCCAGCGTTGAACTGTTGCCGCGCCCGCCCCCTGCCTCCCCTACTGGCCCTCTCCCTTTCGAAATGGCAATCCCCATTATTGAACATTTCCACCCCCTCCCAGTTATCCAGGAATAATATTGGGCTTTCCACCCTCCCTCCATTTTCTATAACTCCCTCCTCCTGCGTTGTGGCACTGCCCGCAGAAACACTCCTTTGTTCATACTGACCCCCTCTCTCTGCCCCCTCCTCACAAGCCGCCGTAATCACCCTGAGCTGCCCGCCCTATGTTCCCCTCGCTGGGTGGGTTCCCCACTAGCCTCTATGCGTTCCTGGGGCGGCACCGTATGTCCTCCTCCCCCAATAGCCTCTTTCCTCCTTGTAATGAAGGCCCCGATGGGCTATTTCCCATACTCATTCCCCGCTTGTGGCCTTGTGCGTCCGCCAAGTCCCCCTCCCCCCGGCTACCCTCTTCATTACCCCCAGAGTCACTCCTATTATGCTCCGCTCCCCTCCCTCTTCCTGCCCCTGTCTTTTTCCCTCCTGAAGCTGCAGGCCCCACCTGGCCGTTGGCGTTACCCCTTTTCATACCTACTGATGGCCTTTTCTCTTGCACCTCCACCTCCGCTTCCACCAAAAACCGCCGGGCGTCCCCCACTGCCCTCGCCTCATGCTCGACTGCCACACTCCCCGACTTCTTACCCGGTCTCGCCTCTCTGATAGGACTCCGTCTGCGTCGAGTACCTTGGGGCCTCTGTTCCGGGCTGAGCCGATTGGGAGGCCGTGTCCGTTGCACCGGTCTGGATCTTTGAGTCGCCGCATCATCTTCCACTCCGCCTTCTTCGTCACCCAGGAGCCTGCTGATCCGATCCTGAATCCAAGAAGAACCTTTCTCCGCTGCTGCTGACCAGATCCTCGCCAACAAGTCTTCGATCTCCATCTTCGGACAATTTTCGGGAGCTGCTTCCGCAACCAGGTAAGTTCAGGAACTGCCTTGCCTCGCCCTGGTCTCGCACGTCACTTCCTTTCCTGAGCTCCGCCCACCGACCGGGGCCTTATCCTCCCATCCGGTCAACGGGCCCCGACTCCTACGTCCCTTATGTTTCCGGGGCCCCACCAAGACCAATTAGAAATAATCTTACAGAGAAAACAGGCTTTGAAGGTTTTGAAATCTCTATTGTGATTGTGGATTATGAATACTGCAAAGGAGAATTGTTTAGCCAGTTGCTGGATGGTAAAACATGTAAAACACTTTTAAGAAACCCCACAAATAAATATTGTGAAGAGATGGGCATGTTGGGCTGGCATAGAAATGAGTGTGTTGCACTTTCACAAGAATAAATCTGGCTCCAAAAATTGCCAAATGTGACTTGCGGCCACCATCTTTGGTATTCACATGGGCCTGAAGTAGATGAATGCCCAGGTCTAGTATACATAAACTTGTAAATAATTTGATTAATCTCAGTGTCTTCTTTTTATTAAGGGGTTCAGATATAACGTGTTTAGCACAGATGTAACATGGCACTAAGAGATTATAGAGAGGCAAGACTCTTGGAACCAGGACTCTCCTTAGACATAGTAAAGGAGCAAGTTGTTAGGTATGTCTGAGAAGTAGATGAAGTTGGCAAGTTTCACAGGAAGAGGAACTGCTGTGACTGGTACAAACAGGAATTGAGTATCTTAGTAAGCAGGCTGTTACAGGGCACAAGGATGTAGCAAGGTAGATGAACAGCAATACCAGAGCAATGAGCTTATGGCAGAGCAGTACTTATAGAGAGATGAAAAATAAATGAAGCACACCTGAGGAATCAGGTGTGAACAGAGCACGTAAATCAGATGGCTTTACCATTAATATTATCTCCTTCAAAAACCAAAGCTCCCAAGTGCCTCACAGAACATTGTCCCGGGAACCAGGTGACCCTGGGTTCAATCCCTGCTGTAACACATCATGCTCATTGACACAGGGCTATCATCCATCGCTTCTTAACCACTTGAGTGCTAACGACGGCTCAGTGCCCTCGCTAGCAATCTGGGGGCTCCTACCAACTCCCACCCCGGCGATCAGGCCTGTATAGTGACAGGCATTGCCGGGGCTTCCCGTTACGTGTGGTGACGTCACGCGCAATGACGTGATGACGTCACCGCGCCGCGCAAATTTATTTAAAATTTACAATAGAAAGTATAGGGAAAGGGGGCATGCTGCTTAGAAGCCTGTATCTCAGGCATCTAAGCAGCTAAGACCCACCGTTGGAAAGGTAATAGTCTCACTTTTCCAACAGTATACGTCTTAGGGATCTGGGAGATAAAAAAGTCAACTTTTTTTAAATGGTAAAAAACAGAAAAAAATTAAATCCAGCTTAGCAATCAAAGGGTAAGGATTTACCAAATATCAGTTCTTTTGAGTCATTAAATTCAGCTCACATGTACGGAAACAAGAAGTCCAGTCGGACAAAATGAAATGCCAATTTTTACAAAGAAACTTTAAAGAATGGGAGCTGTCACAAACATTGCAGGAGAGCCGAGGAGACAGAGAGGGGACTTATTAAAGAAACAAGAAAACAAAGGCATGATCTTATTACATATACCCCTGTGAGTACTGACATAAAATGAATTGTCACTGGGAACTGGCATGTCATAAATAAGGACCCAACTTTTTTGCATGAACCACCACTAAGATTAGTGTACAAAATGGGAAGAAGTCTATTTACCTCCTTGTGAAGATTAGATATCAGGTAATAAACATGGATAAAAACTGGTTGCCTAAATCAAAGGATGGCTGCTTCAAATATGGCAATTGTGTACTGTGCAAAACAAAACAGCAGAGCACGGATCAAAAGGAAAACAAACTACATTATTAACAATCGGCTAGATTACAAGTTTTGCGGTATGAGTGAAAAAGCAGCTTTAAGGCTCACAACGCTGCTTTTTCACTACCGCTGGTATTACGAGTCTTGCAGATTTAGGGGCACCACACACTTTTTTGGCTGTACCGCAAATTAACTTACGCAATTTGCATAAAGTCTTTTTTCAATGGGACTTTCATAGTGCCGGTATTACAAGCTTTTTCTGGGAGGCCAAAAAGTTAGTGGTACAGCCTATCCCGCAAGATTTGTAACGCAATCTAAAGTCACCCCTAAACCTAAGTCTATCAGAACAATTAATATTTATTAGAGTTTCATATGTGCTATTTTGGAGATGCATTGGCATGAAAACAGAATAGACAGGGGTTTTTGTAGGAGTATTATACTGTATAGTGTTATAGGTAAGAATACTGTTGAATATGCAAATATTATATAATTTCTATCATGAACATTAATTACAAAAACTGGTTTGACATTCTATAATTTTGGATAAGAAAAGATTTGTTTAAAGATTTAGGGTGTTTTTACAAGTATTTTTGTTTTGAAATTATCCTAAAATAACACTATTGTAACAGACTAGTATACACATACATGTGTATGCCTATTAGGCAAGATCACAATAACAGCCACAGCCCTTTGAAAACAGAATACAATATGTATACACACACACACACACACACACATAGATATAGACATAGATATAGTTCTATTGTGAATTAATTCAGATAAATGTATTGTTAAAGAGCTCAGTGGTCTCAGGTGTTCAGTTTAAAGGGACATTGTACACTAGATTTTTTTCTTTGCATAAATATTTTGTAGATGATCCATTTATTTAGCCCATCTGAGGGTGTTTTTGAAAGATTGTACAGTTTTTGAATAACATTGCACTGATTTTCAGATTCCTAACCAAGCCCCAAATATTTGGATGTATACTGATGTATAAAGACTTCAGATTGCTTCTGTTGTATAATGGGTCTTTTCATATGCAGGGGAGGGTCTGCTCTCAGACCCTTTCAGTGGGTGTCCCAGCCTAACTTCATCAACAGTGCTAAATTGGGAGCTTGTAAGTATTTTTTTAAAAGGTTTTACACTTGATTTTTATGTCAGTATCTGTACATATTATTCTTTTTAGTAGTGTCTATAACATGCAGTTATATCAAAATTGGTGTATTTAACACATCTTGCTAGAATGTGTCCAATTAATCTACAGTTATTGTTGAGCAGATGGTGATGGATCAGTATCTAAGGAGCTCCTTTTGCCATTGGGTCAGTCAGAGTGATTCCCAAACAGTTGATCTGGTGGAGCTTGTTCAAATGGGTGTGGCAGCAGGATCTAATGCAGTTCCATATCCAAAAAGACCCTGTAACCTAAAGACCCACAGCCATACTCCATCTGGTACATTCCAGAGAGGAGGGGATCTTATGGCGATTAGAGAGCTTATATTAATCCTAAGGCCATTTCTTGGAGATACAGTTTGTGAGGCTTGAGGAGCCTACAATAGACCACTGTGACTGTCTGCTATAAAATCCTTTAAATGTAAAGAGTTGGGAAGTAACTAAAAATTGTCCCAATAATATTAAAGCAATGGAGAGTAATTTGTATAATAACCGGGATCTGTAATTACTATTTTCCCAGTCAGTATGTTCTGAAAACAAAAATGACTGTTTGAATGGGCATCCTTGGAGTATTGTGGCTATGTAAGGGAAAGTGATACAGGAACTTCTAGATTCAGGGACTATGGTTACTCTCTTAGACCAAGCATTGTTTCCCAATGTAACAACCAGGGCCGGCTCAACCATGGGACCAAGTGGGTCCAAGGGACCCAGGCAGCACTTGACAAGGGGCAGCACTTTATTGACTACGTCAGTCACTGTCATACCCCTGTCTTCTGTCTCTGTGCGGGAATGCGCAAAGACACAGAATCAACCCCCTAAATTCTTTCCCACTTATGCTGAAATTGTGCATAAGCATTGGTTGCATGCAGGTAGGCAAGCTTAGTAATGTCAGTGACCAGGCTAGTAGGTTGATATATTAATCAATAATGTTATTATTGGGGGCGTCATTGTAATCTTGGACCCAGGCAGCACAATGTCTTGAGCCGGCTCTGGTAACAACAGGTAATAAACACAAGCTACAGATTGTCTGTATTCATGGAGACATACATAAATACACTAAAACAGTGATAGTTGTTGAAACCTAGTGGGCTCTGTAAAGTGGTAATTTGGGTGCTACAAAAGATGCTAATTGGAAGAGACTTTCCTAATTTGTTGTGCTTATGGCCGATAGCTGAAAAATCTATGGTTGAGCCATCAGAACAGATCATTAATGAATTTCCCTTTTGTGATTATTTTGGGCGATTAACTAAATGACAAGACTGTAAACAACCGCTTACTCCTATGAAGACACTACTTGGTGAGAACCGAGTACAAACTGAGGAAAGGACATATTGTAGTGCAGAAAATACATATAAAACTAATTTATTTAGGAGCCAACCCAGGTAACTTTAGAAGTACATAGTATATAGTGTTCCAACACTTCGTCAGTAGACAGAGATAATATCTTGCTTAAAAAAAATGGTTCTCTGATTAATTAGGCTGGGGAACAGATCATGCTTCTCTCACCTGAATGAGAGAGAATAAAGAGAACCATATAAACAGGAAATAAACAGTGAAACACTCACCATCTTTCAAAAAAAGAATTAAATTGTTACAAAGGTGGCAGAGCAAAGGAAATATATATTTCCCCACTAATTATGCATTATGTCCAGTTCCTGTTGGTAATAAAAAAAACTATTCAACTATGTATTATGGGCCAGTAATCCACACTATAGTTTGTATTTGGAAGAGAATTGCAGGTGATGAAACCACTTCAGGTTTTCTTCACAAGTTCACTCACCTGCAGCTACTTAATTGAGCTACTTAAAGGGACACTAAACCCAAAATCTTTCTTTCATGATTCAGATAGAGAATACAAATTTAAACAACATTACAATTTACTTCTATTATTTATTTTGCTTAATTTTTTAGATATCCCTAGTTGAAGAAAAAGCAATGCACATGGGTGAGCCAATCACACGAGGCTTCTATGTGCAGCAACCAATCAGCAGCTACTGAGCATATCTAGATATGCTTTTCACCAAAGAATATCTAGAGAATAAAACAAATTAGATAACAGAATAAATAAAATAAAATTGCATTCTCTTTCTAAATCATGAAAGAAAAAATGTGGGTTTTATGTCCCTTTAATTGCAATTAGCACTTGTTAAATAGTGTAGCCTGGGGCTAGGAGAGAGAACCTTTGAGAGACAGACATAAAACATGCTGATTTTGAGCTGCAGTCTATGGGTTCCAGGCCTTTAAGATTTTACATTTTGTTGTGATGTTTTATAGTTAGTGAATGGACAATCCACCAAACTTTAGCTAGGTTTCCATTATATTATGCAGTAAGTGCTGTGAAGCAAGTTTCCACTTTCTACTTTTTTTTCTGTTTTAATATTACTGCTGCAAATTGTCTGAAAATAAACAAGGCTTTTAAACCTAAACCATGGTGTGTAGTACTTTTTTGCTGTTAAAGGGATAGTAAAGTCCAAATTAAAATTTCATGATTCAGATAGGGCATGTAATTTTAATCAACTTTCTAATTTACTTTTATCATCAAATTTGCTTTGTTTTCTTGTTATTCTTAGTTTAAAGCTAAACTTAGGCAGGCTCATATGCTAATTTCTAAGCCCTTGAAGGCCGTCTCTGCATTTGACAGTTTTTTTTTACAGCTAGAGGGTGTTAGTTTGTGTGTTTCATATAGATAACATTGTGCTTATGCACGTGAAGTTATTTAAGAGTCAGCACTAATTGCCTGAAATGCAAGTTTGTCAAAAGATCTGAGATA
The DNA here is from genome assembly GCF_027579735.1 of Bombina bombina. Lineage (NCBI taxonomy): Eukaryota > Metazoa > Chordata > Amphibia > Anura > Bombinatoridae > Bombina > Bombina bombina. The sequence continues at coordinate 308,139,024 of NC_069502.1, read as the reverse complement.
AGGAGGCAACCAGCAGAAGCTTACATACAAGGTAATTACAGAGGTAAAAAGTATAGTTCTATAACAGTGTTGGTTATGCAAAACTGGGGTTTGGTAAGTAAAGGGATTATCTATCTTTTTAAACAATAAAATTTTTGATGTTTACTATCCCTTTAAAACAATGTGGGCTCAGTTATCAAGCTGTGGGGCAGATTTGGAGCTTCAAATAGCTTTGGAATAGCCCGTAATTAAGAAGCAGCAGACATTAGGCCGCTGTTACTTAACCTCTTTGCCAGCTCTGAGCTGGTGGTTTAAAATCACCCGGGCTAGTCTGACAAGAGTGATTGACTGCCTCTGCTCTCACACAACTGGCTGCACTGGAGCAGGGGCAGCATTGTGCAAGCTTAAATGCGGGGCATTTTGAGACCTGTCCATTCACACAACAATAAATGGAGGACCTGTGTGTTTAGGCTGCTCCCGGAACAAATTATCAAAGAGAGGGTATTTGATAGATATAGATATATATTTGTTTGTTTGGTCATGTGGTTATGAATAGTAAACTGCTGCAAAAATATCATAATGCAATCGCTCATAAACTCATATTAATAGTATGCATTAAAATCTGTAACATTTTGTGGGGGGGGGGGGATTGTAATCTGTTTTAAAACTTTTATTTGATACACAACATAATTTCTGAAAACTGTATTTAAATTGTAACCAAGAGGTGAAAGTTCAGTGTTCCTTATATTTCATTGTGTTTCTCACAGCACAGGTGAGTAGGTGGACAGGGGTACTCCTTAGATATGTAGGAAGTTTTTTATGCAGTATCATCCAAGTTCTCTATTTTGTGTCTGAAGGTTTCACTGTTTTGTCTTGCTGAATGTAGGTTGGTGAGTTTGCTTTAAAATAAGCAATCTAATTAGTTAAAATGAATGAAAAAAGCACATTTGCTAAAAATAATCTGCATGAAAACAAAAACTAAGGACCCCCAATAGCTTAATATGTCTTTAAATCAACATATGCAAAAGTACAAGATTATCAACTCATTTTGTGTAACACATTTTAGCAGATGTCAATGCAAGCTGTCTGACGGAATTAGCAGCTCCCCAGCTAGCTTATCTCTGGTCCAAGTAGATTCCTATCAAAAAGCAAAATACTCACAGAACGATGCCGGCTTACACAACACTGCAAAGTTTATCAATCAGAGCAGTCTCATCAAATCTGAAGACAAAACTCTTTGCTAAGTGTTGTAAGAACAAATATAAGCTTTACCCCTATATAATTGACTTAAAAATTAATTGCATAATTTTCCACATTTACTTATTCAAGGAAGAGAAGACATTGTTACTGCAATGAGCTATTTTAAATCTGATTTGATTATGAAGACCACAATCTGTCTGTCAGTAACCTATGTAATTTCCCCTAGGTAGATTATAAGGATGTCAAGCGTAGCCTACCTTGCTGTTGCCTGATTAATACCTTGCATTAACTGTTCTCATGTCATACCATCTCTCTGTTGCCATGCTGAAGAATAATCCCAACTGCTTATTCTTGCTGCTTTGACTGCTTCCCAGTGTATGTAGGAATGCCTGACTATCCATACTCCTACTGCCCTCTCACCCATGTTTGCAAAATAAGATATTGTTTGCTATAATATAATTATATATATATATATATATATATATATATATATATATATATATATATATATATATATATATATATATATATATATATAATATAATACAACAGACCATACATTTGACCTAACACATATACTGTATGTAACAATTTGAAATCAAGATCCTGATGCTAAGCCAAATTATTTTATAGCTTGATGTATTTTCTATGTTACAAACTGACCCCCATCTGCCTAAATTTTTAATCTACTTGGATAACACCCAGCTTTGCACTTCAGTAATTGCTGCTAAATGAATGTCTGTTCCTTTTGAAGTGATAACCAGGTGCCTTTACCCTCTTAGACAGATTTTGATCTCTTAACATACACAATTAATGTGTTATTGTTAAGATTGTGTTCCTGCCATAACCCACCCTTCCCTGTGCCTTTCTCATACTAAAATATCTAGTATGGTCCACCCTTCCTTGCCACTGGATAATAAATAAAAATATAAAAAATTAAATGGCCACTTATTGTGAGTTCATTAGCCCTATTCTAGTCTCTTTTTTTCTTAGCTCAGCTATATATTCACAGAGCACCTTAAGTGAGCCGGACTGTATGTGTTCTTAACCTAGGAATATGTTTCATTTCTCACAGTACCTTATGTAATTACGTCATGTTCTTGAGGCCAAAGATTTTTACCAGATTCCTGAGGATGCCCTCGGATTCACCACCTGCCAAAGATAGCATGGGCAAGTCTCTCCAGAATTATTTGCCTTAGGCGAGACTTTCCAAAACACATCCCATCAGCCATTTGACAAAGCATCAGCAAAGATGTTTTTTAGCCCAGTAAAGATGTTTCTTTAAAACAAGGATCATTAACAATTTAAGTATTGGTGTTCATTATAAATATATCAGATGATATATTTTTTATAGCGTGTACTTACACTCATGTTATCATGTTATATTACCATAACTGGAAAATGTTCCAAGAGTGTGAGATTTTTTTCTCTTGTCCCTGCATCCACCCAAATTCTAGGCCACTTTTCAGCCCACCAATGCACGTCCAGGTAAACCCCAAAACCATGTGCCCCTGCTGCATCTATAAATAGGTGTAATATCTGGTTAGAATGTAAACATTCTTACTAAATTCTGACTCTATTGAAACATTGTATAAAGTGTGCTCACATGTCTATGTCCTCCCTGAGCTGTCCTGTTATCTTACTCTTAGGGCTGTTAATACTAGCTGTTGCTTGCTTTAACCATCTATTAAAAACTCTGCCCATGGGGATAACCTTGCAGGTGAAATTTCAGAGGCTAAATAGTGACTGTTTCTTTAAGTGACAGGTACCTCAAGCTCTTTGATACAAACAGAGTGCACTGGTCCAAGCTACTTCCCATCCTCTCAGCCCCAACAGCGGAAATGCACCGGCTAGTTAATGTTATCCACAGACCTCCCACTGTCATGGAGTGCCGTAGTAGTGGTGGAATCAAGCCACAGAAGCCTTGATGCAATGGTGAAATAAACAGGCACTACACAGGTGTACTGTAAGAATTGTAAAACATACAAGTTTATTTAGACATTTAAAAAACCCAGCAAATGCTGAGAGCACATACAAGCCAAAATCAGAGCACATACAAGAGACAGACAGACAGTAGGCACAACGTTGTACCCCTGTGTATTGCCTGCTTATTTCCCTGTTGCATTAAGACCTCAAGCTCTTTGCCCTATTTACTTGCCCTCTCATTTTTTCTTAATTGTCTTGAGGAAGCATTTCAACTTTTTAGTGTCTATTTGGAAAGTGTTTTGGTTGGTCTGTCTGTACTTTCATGAGCTATGGGGACACCCATCTACCCTAGTAACACCTTAAAGTAGAGATATGAAAGAGAACAGCCCATTGGCAAGATACAATCCTAATAATATTCACCCTGGAAGTTCATCTCCATCAACCTGTGGCTCTGAGGGTATAAGAGTGATTGCCTAATCGCTGATTCAATATCTATTTTTACCAGATCTGCCCCAGGACCCTATTCTTTTTATAATTTCTACTGCTTGATCAAATGACTGATATTTGACAGAGCATAGTTGCCTATCTATTGCATAATTAATTAACCTTTGGGTGCAGGCAAATGAGGAATCAGTCTGAACTTTCCTTTTTCTATCTAGAATGTAAGTTTAGATGCTGGCCCATTTTTGGTGAACAATAAAAAAGTGCTGTCCAGAGTCCTCAACCACAAAAAAGCTTAGATGCCTTCTTTTTCAAATAAAGATAGCAAGAGAACAAAGAAAAATTGATAATAGGTTGATAATAGGAGTAAATTAGAAAGTTGCTTAAAATTGCATTCTCTATCTGAATCCCAAAAGAAAAAAATTGGGTTCAATGTCCCTTTAATGTTCGTGATAAATACCAGAGAGTGGTTAAACCACAGAATATGGAAAGCTAAATAGCATAATTGCTCAAATTGAAATTGATGACAAGCAGCTCTTGGGAAGGATTTATCAGACACCATAGTGAGCTTTAAGAAAAACAAGCAAAACGTATTCTATAAAGTTTTTTTTTCCTTTCTTTTTCTCTCTTTTTGTGTTAACATCACTTTCTTTTTACAGGTCTAACTTACACAACACAACAGTGACAGGTTTGAAAAGACACCACCCCAACATACGATATACCACACTAGGCTGACAGAGGCTTACTAGACTCTCCCTCCCATACATTAGCATAAAAGAACACCTCTACAGGAATTGACAACCTAGCCTTTAGTTCATCACTCAAATCCAGGTTAACACCCGACCGTCAAATACCGGGCTGAGAAACTGACAACAGTTGTCCACGTAACACTAGCATCAAGTCCACAGCTTTACTCACATTCAATAGCAACACCAGTTACACTTTATCGCTGGCACCAATCGTATCTCAAACAACACCTGACATCACTTTTGGACACCGCTTTGTGCTTCTTATGCACAAATCTAGAGGTACTATGCAAGCAAATTACTTTCGTTTTTCCTTATGCTTATTTGTTTAGGTTCTCTTATCGATAAGATGTTATGTGCATTAATTAGATGTTATAATCCCACCTATGTGTTGTTGAGTTGTGAATTTGACATCACTTGGGTTAATCTGATATTATCCAAAACAGAGTAATGATTTGAAGTCTGTGGGGAGAAATCCATAACACCTTGTCTGACCTTGTTATGACCTCCACGTGGACCCTCAGCACTTCATAAACTCCAACAAGCCAGACAGAACGTCAAACCAGTACAACTTTCATAACAACTCAGTGACCTATGATAGCAGAACGCATCACTCATACAGGCTATCACCCGCACCCACTAACTGGAACTAACAACCCACTAAATCATTCCCCCCGAACACCAAGACCCATATTTACTAGTCTCATAGTCATCAAACAATATTTACACATATTGGGGGTAGTTATCAAGGTGTCAACTTTTATGCCTTCGCCGGCCCAATACCCCCGCCTAAGCTCGCCTCACATCGCCGCCGCGGACCTGAAAAATTTCGCCTAAGTTATCAAATAAAGCTGTCAAAAAGCCGCAGGGCGATGAGCAGCGGACTGTGAGAGTTATCACTCATCCGATCTCGCTGCACTTCGGCTTTTTCCCAGCTTTATTGCTAGCCTGCCACTAAGCACTCACAATAACTACACTGTTCTACCCCCTATACCGGCGCCCCCGGAGCCCCCCGCAACGAAATAAAGTTATTAAACCCTAAACCGCCGCTCCTAGACCCTGCCGCAACTCTGATAAATGTATTAACCCCTAAACCGCCGCTCCTAGACCCTGCCACAACTCTGATAAATGTATTTACCCCTAAACCGCCGCTCCTAGACCCTGCCGCAACTCTGATAAATGTATTAACCCCTAAACCGCCGCTCCCGGACACCGCTGCCACCTACATTATACCTATTAACCCCTATCCTGCCCCCCCTACACCGTCGCCACCTATAATAAATTTATTAACCCCTATCCTGCCCCCCACTACACCGCCGCCACTGTAATAAATTTATTAACCCCTAAACCTAAGTCTAGCACTAACCCTAACACCCCCCTAACTTAAATATTAATTAAATAAATCTAAATAATATTTCTATTATGAACTAAATTAATTCTATTTAAAACTAAATACTTACCTTTAAAATAAACCCTAATATAGCTACAATATAAATAATAATTATATTGTAGCTATCTTAGGATTTATTTTTATTTTACAGGCAAATTTCAATTTATTTTAACTAGGTACAATAGCTATTAAATAGTTATTAACTATTTAATAGCTTACCTAGCTAAAATAAAGAGAAATTTACCTGTAAAATAAAAACTAACCTAAGTTACAATTACACCTAACACTACACTATACTTTAATAATTTATTCCTATTTAAAACTAAATACTTACCTGTAAAATAAACCCTAATATAGCTACAATATAAATAATAATTATATTGCAGCTATTTTAGGATTTATATTTATTTTACAGGTAACTTTGTATTTATTTTAGCTAGTTAGAATAGTTATTAAATAGTTATTAACTATTTAATAACTACCTAGCTAAAAGAAATACAAAATCACCTGTAAAATAAATCCTAACCTAAGTTACAATTAAACCTAACACTACACTATCATTAAATAAATTACCTACAAATAACTACAATTAAATACAATTACATAAACTAACTAAAGTACAAAAAATAAAAAAAGCTAAGTTACAAAAAATAAAAAAATAGGTTACAAACATTTTAAAAATATTACAACAATTTTAAGATACTTACACCTAATCTAAGCCCCCTAATAAAATAACAAACCCCCCAAAATAAAAAAAATGCCCTACCCTATTCTAAATTAAAAAAGTTCAAAGCTCTTTTACCTTACCAGCCCTTAAAAGGGCCATTTGTGGGGGCATGCCCCAAAGAATTCAGCTCTTTTGCCTGTAAAAGAAAAATACAACCCCCCCAACATTAAAACCTACCACCCACATACCCCTAATCTAACCCAAACCCCCCTTAAAATAACCTAACACTAATCCCCTGAAGATCATCCTACCTTGTCTTCACTCAGCCGAGCCACCGATGGAACTGAAGAGGAGACCCGGATCGGCAGAAGTGATCCTCCAAGCGGCGCTGAAGAAATCTTCCATCCGATGAAGTGATCCTCCAAGTCTTCTATCCGGGCGATGTCATCTTCCAAGCCGGGTCTTCAATCTTTATCCCGCCGCCAATCAGATTGAGCTCTCATTCTATTGGCTGTTTCGATCAGCCAATAGAATGCGAGCTCAATCTGATTGGCTGATTGGATCAGCCAATCGGATTGAACTTGAATCTGATTGGCTGATTCAATCAGCCAATCAGATTTTTCCTACCTTAATTCCGATTGGCTGATAGAATCCTATCAGCCAATCGGAATTGAAGGGATGCCATCTTGGATGACATCCCTTAAAGGAGCCTTCATTCGTCGGTAGTCCGTCAATAAAGAAGGATGTTCCGCATCGGCGGGATGAAGATTCAAGACCCGGCTTGGAAGATGACATCGCCCGGATAGAAGACTTCTTCAGCGCCACTTGGAAGATGACATCGCCCGGATGGAAGACTTTTTCAGCGCCGCTTGGAGGATCACTTCATCGGATGGAAGATTTCTTCAGCGCCGCTTGGAGGATCACTTCATCGGATGGAAGATTTCTTCAGCGCCGCTTGGAGGATCACTTCTGCCGGTCCGGGTCTCCTCTTCAGTTCCATCGGTGGCTCGGCTGAGTGAAGACAAGGTAGGACGATCTTCAGGGGATTAGTGTTAGGTTATTTTAAGGGGGGTTTGGGTTAGATTAGGGGTATGTGGGTGGTTAGATTAGGGGTATGTGGGTGGTGGGTTTTAATGTTGGGGGGTTGTATTTTTCTTTTACAGGCAAAAGAGCTGAATTCTTTGGGGCATGCCCCCACAAATGGCCCTTTTAAGGGCTGGTAAGGTAAAAGAGCTTTGAACTTTTTTAATTTAGAATAGGGTAGGGCATTTTTTTATTTTGGGGGGTTTGTCATTTTATTAGGGGGCTTAGATTAGGTGTAAGTAGCTTAAAATTGTTGTAATATTTTTAAAATGTTTGTAACCTATTTTTTTTTATTTTTTGTAACTTAGCTTTTTTATTTTTTGTACTTTAGTTAGTTTATGTAATTGTATTTAATTGTAGTTATTTGTAGTTAATTATTTAATTTATTTAATGATAGTGTAGTGTTAGGTTTAATTGTAACTTAGGTTAGGATTTATTTTACAGGTGATTTTGTATTTCTTTTAGCTAGGTAGTTATTAAATAGTTAATAACTATTTAATTACTATTCTAACTAGCTAAAATAAATACAAAGTTACCTGTAAAATAAATATAAATCCTAAGATAGCTACAATGTAATTATTAATTATATTGTAGCTATCTTAGGGTTTATTTTACAGGTAAGTATTTAGTTTTAAATAGGAATAATTTATTTAATGATAGTGTAGTGTTAGGTGTAATTGTAACTTAGGTTAGTTTTTATTTTACAGGTACATTTCTCTTTATTTTAGCTAGGTAAGCTATTAAATAGTTAATAACTATTTAATAGCTATTGTACCTAGTTAAAATAAATTGAAAGATGCCTGTAAAATAAATATAAATCCTAAGATAGCTACAATATAATTATTATTTATATTGTAGCTATATTAGGGTTTATTTTAAAGGTAAGTATTTAGTTTTAAATAGGATTAATTTAGTTCATAATAGAAATATTATTTAAATTTATTTAATTAATATTTAAGTTAGGGGGGTGTTAGGGTTAGTGTTAGACTTAGGTTTAGGGGTTAATAAATTTATTACAGTGGCGGCGGTGTAGTGGGGGGCAGGATAGGGGTTAATAAATTTATTATAGGTGGCGACGGTGTAGGGGGGGCAGATTAGGGGTTAATAAATTTAATATAGGTTGCGGCAGGGTCAGGGTGCGGCGGTTTAGGGGTTAATACATATATTATAGTTGCGGTGGGCTCCGGGAGTGGCGGTTTAGGGGTTAATATGTATAGAGTAGCTTGTGGTGGGCTCCGGGAGCGGCGGTTTAGGGTGTAATAACTTTATTTTGTGGTGGTGTAGGGGGCACAGATTAGTGGTGTTTAGACTTGGGGTACATGTTAGGGTGTTAAGTGCAGACATCTCCTATAGAAATCAATGGGATGTCTGTCAGCAGCGAACTTGTACTTTCGCTATGGTCAGACTCCCATTTATTCCTATGGGATCCGCCGCCTCCAGGGTGGCGGATTGAAAACCAGGTACGCTGGGCCGTAAAAGTGCCGAGCGTACTTGCTAGTTTTTTGATAACTAGCAAAAGTAGTCAGATTGTGCCGCACTTGTGTGCGGAACATCTGGAGTGACGTAAGAATCGATCTGTGTCGGACTGAGTCCGGCGGATCGAAGTTTACATCACAAAATTCTACTTTTGCCGGTCTCTAGCCTTTGATAACTAAGGCGAATCAGCTTCACCACAAATACGCTGCGGAATTCCAGCGTATTTGAGGTTGACGGCTTGATAACTAGGCCTCATTACATTAACCATACATATAAATTTTATCATCCAAAACCAATAGGTAACGTCTAGCAACTGACATCACTCTTGATAACCACACTTCATACCAGTGCTGGGGGCCCTCGAGTGGGGTCCCCAATGTGAATCCATCCTAGCACAATGTTAAAGTGGATCAGTCATTAGTTCAAGTCTTGTTATTGAAATTTCGTTATTACTGTAAGCTATCATCTTGTTACATAACCTGTGTTTGGCAAGTCTCATGAAGGACACTGCATCATTATATATCACAAAAATATAAAGGACATTTTTGAGATGGATCTTTCCCTCGAACCTGAGACCCTGAGTCATTGAGGTACTCAGATATATATAAAAGGGGTTGTAAGAGAGCGTGGTCAATATTGCTGATATTATAGATTCTAGTTCCACCCTTAATCAATAGTAGAACACAATTTATACAGGGAGATATGGTATCAGTCCATATATTACTGATCTGATAAAGTAAGGGAAATAAAGGCACACTAGAATGAATTTCAAAACATAAATCAGTTTATTATAATCCCTTATCACATTTCGTGATTCTCTGTATTGGCTTACTCCAACAAAATAATGTGAACACCATATATACAACACCTCAAGTCTAAGGAATCAGTACCTGCAAAGTACCTATTAAAGCATATGTATGCTGCTAAATCTAGAGGTATCTAAACCACACATTCATCAAAAAAACAGATTATATAAAAAAAACCTCTCATGTAACATAGCACATATCACAGGCATGTAGTCATACAAATTACATATCAAAGTAGCATGTGAAAAGAAAAGAACAGCTGACAGAAATCACTCAAGGACTGTAATGGAGGGAAACACAATTATGCTGCACTTATCCAGTAGAATGCAAATGAAAAAGAACCGTCTTTCATACAGAGGATAATGCAAACGTAGTAGTTCTTACTGTAACTTGTTCCAAAGTGTGAGGTATGTTTTGCTTGCCAGGATAGAGCACACAGCAGTGAAACATACAGGTTCTGTGTCCCAGATGATTTCCAAAGAGCAAAGCCGCTCTTTCTGTGGCGTCTGATGTCACTGAAAGGGGGAGTGGTGTAGCCTGCAAGATCCTCCAATCAGGCTTGTAGATCGAGTGTGCTTCCCGTGTGTGATAGAAAAAAGAATCATCAGCTGTACCGGCATCTGCCGCACCGAGAAAGAACCAGGCTTTCCCTAGGCTGATAGATCAATAACACCGGGATACCAGGATATACACACACTTGCCCATACAAATGTGGTGTGCAGATGTCACTCGCTCATAGCTTCACTGCACCTGCATAGACTCCACAGGTGTCTGTCCTTCCAATCCTGTATCAGCTTGACAAGGCCACAAGTTTAAAAACCAAACAGTCCTTGGATTAGCACAGACCATATGTTGCTTATATCAGCATGTAGTTTTCTTCTTCTTTTAGCTTTTTAAAGCCAGCACTTTAATAGGTATGCAGATAGAATGCAGGCAGTAGAAAAGGTATTAAAGGCTACACATGCACCATAAACCTTAAAACCTTAGACAGTTCTTGTAAACAGGAGTTAGTCGACCTGCTCCTGAATAAAACACATCAGTGTTACAAACACAAACCAATGACCGTTTCACCCCCACATCAAGTGTGCTTCACAGGGGTTCATCAGGGCTTAATTGAGTCCATACCAGACTTCCTCTTAAAGAAGGCTCACCTGACATTCCTCAGGTGTGCTTACCTCATCTAGGATAATTATTTAAAGGTGTATTCACATAAGTAAACATGTCACTGTTTAAAAATACAGAAAATCATTCAAAATTTACTGTTCTTATGTGTCAGATTGTGAGGATTATAGTTTGCACACTATTATCTTAGGAAAGAATAGCCTAATTCCTAAGCTTTCTAACACTTTTCCACAAAAAAATGATGACACCTTATAAGTATAGCGTATGCTCTGCCTGAGAGTGGGAGAGTCCACTTACTATAGAAAACTAGCATACTCCAATTTGTCATTAAGAGCTACCGGGTACCTAGTATTCAGTATATAAATCCATTTTGTTTCTTTCTGCAATAGAACTTTTTCATCGTTACCACCTCTACCATTTGTTATCCCTTTGTCTATTACAGTGAATTTTAAAGATTCTACACTTCCATTATAGAACGTGCAAAAATGTCTTGCCACATTTGTGTCATTTTCAAGAAGGATATCATCCCGATGTTCCTGTACCCGGTCCTTTACTACCCTTTTGGTTTTACCAACGTAAAAGATTGGGCACGAACAGCGAAGAAGATAAATCACTCCTTCAGATTTACAGTTGAAGAAGAATTTAATGTCAAAAACTTTGTCACTTGAAGTGAAGAGGTACTCAATCGAAGCAACTAGGATCAATCCTCACACTTCTCACACCCACGGTGAACCGCCTCTAAATACTCTGATGCTTTTAATTCGACTCTAATTCCCTGGCCCTTAAGCAGAATTTGCTAAACTCATACCATGAACTGCCAAGTACCTAGGGCCAATGTTTTGGTTTACCCTTCCTTAATGTTTTGTGTATTATTGATTTAAATACTTAAAAGCAAGGTTATGTACATTTATGTGGTACTATTAAATTGCCAAAAAATATACACTGTTTTTTAATACCTCATAGTCCCTAGGTGGACCCCTCTAGGTGCTCTTAAGACCCGCTAACGCTGGGCCCACAACGCCATCCCCTTTCCCTGCTCACTACCCCCCAGATCATACTACATTGGATATATACTACTTTAGTTCCATTTTACCCTCCCCCTTGCACGTCAGGTAGACCAGTATAATATCACCCTTAATATTTCAATATGCTGGTATTGGGATTACTTCCCCTACGCTTTATAAACCTATTTCTTAACACCCCTATTTACTCAAGCTTAACATCCTTAACCAAAACTTCCTCTTCCTTCATACTCCCATTTCTACCCCTCTCTCCCCTGGTTAACACTACTCCCCAGCTCTTCCCCGCTCTATTTGAACCCAACTAAACCCCCCTCTTATCTCCCCCCCCCTTTTTTCTTTTTCTCATCTCCACAAATGGCTAAATGCAGTAGATTTCAAGATCACACTTTTAGGTTAACCTCCATTAACGCAAAAGGACTCAACAGTCCAGGCAAAAGATTGATAGCATTAAGGGAGCTACACAAACTAAATAGTAAACTTCTACTAATTCAGGAAACACATTTCCAAAAAGGCAAAGAGCCCAAATGGAACAATACTCATTACCCTACAACGTTCTTTGCATCTGGTCCACACAAGAAAAACGGAGTAGGGATCTTGATTCACAAATCACTTCCGCTATATGTCTCACAAATAGAAAAAGATGTCGAAGGAAGATATATGTTTTTGATAGGGATGTTATATGGCCACCAAATCACGATTGCCAAACCAAGCACATGTCACCTTTTTCAAAAAAGTTGCTACTAAACTACTAGAACACACAAGGGGTGTGACCTTTTTGGCAGGGGATTTCAACCTTTCGTTGGATCCTTCATTAGACTCATCTAAGGGAATATCATGTACCCCCAAAGGCTCTCAAAGCAGTTAAAAACACCCTTGCCAGCTTAGCCCTACATGACACTTGGAGAACGCTGCATCCCACTCAGAGAGATTATACCTTTTTCTCCTTCCCTCACAACAGCTATACTCATATTGATCACATACTTACTGGACAATCTGATCATCCTATGAGACATTCAATCTGAATTAACAGAATATTTCCAACTTAACACACACCTCCAGTTCAGCTCTTACTGAGTGGGAGGCCCACAAAACAGTAATACGAGGCTGCTTCATTAAACACAAAGCCAAAATCAACAGAACAAACAGGGAAAGATACTCTAATTTATTAACCCAAATTGGGTCACTAGAGGCAGATCATAAAAAAGGCACATCTAATGAAACATTGAAAACTTGCCTCCTGGAGGCCAGAACCTCTCTCAAAAAGTATCTCACAGAAATACTCCAAAGGAAAGCACTATTCCTTAAGCATTATTATTTTGAGGGGGCAACAAGCCGGGCAAAATATTAGCCCGCTGCTTGCACAGAAAACAGTTAAGCAATCATATACACTCACTCCTGACAAAAGATAACGTCTCACTCAAAAGACGTGACCAGATAGCCTCCACCTTTCATTCATACTATGCTAAGTTGTACAACATTGACCTGGCTCAAAAAAACAGTACACATTCAGCGAACCACGACATCCCCCTGCAAGAAGCAACAAACACCTATTTTAGGGATTTAAACCTACCTTCCCTATCAGCAGAACAAGCACAATATCTTGAATCCCCTATCTCGGTAGTAGAACTGACTCAGGCTATTAAGGACACCCCGACGGCTTTACCTCCAGATACTATAAAATCCTTAAAGACATCTTGACCCCCCACATGCTATATATCTTCAACGCATTAAGAGAAAACCCTCACTTATCTAAAACTCTACTAGAAGCTCACATTACAGTCATCCCCAAACCGGGTAAGCCACACACCAGTCCTGAACATTTTAGACCAATATCACTAATAAACACTGACATGAAAATCCTAGCAAAGGTCCTAGCCAATAGGCTTAATACATTTCTCCCGTCTCTGATATCCAATGACCAGGTGGGGTTTGTGCCCGGCAGAGAGGCTAGAGACAACACCACCAAAGTATTGAATTTGATTAACCAAGCCAAAACGGAAGGGAAGCCAATGGTCCTTTTCGCAACAGACGCAGAAAAAGCCTTTGACAGGGTGAGGTGGTCCTTTCTGAAAAGAGCTATGCAGGAAATGAACATTCACGAGACCTTTGTTAATATGACCCTTTCGCTTTATTCAAATCCCAACGCCAGAATAAGAGTAAATAACATCCTTTCAGACCCATTTGACATTAACAACGGGACTAGGCAGGGTTGCCCTCTCTCTCCCCTTTTGTTCGACATCTCATTAGAGGTACTTGCACAGAAGGTGAGAGAGAATAATGCAATTAGAGGACTAACAGTAGGTGACAAGCAATACAAACAGGCTCTCTTTGCCGATGATATTCTTTTTACCTTGAATGAAACCAAGAGCTCTGTCCCAGCCTTACTGAGGGAACTTGAAGTATATGGCACTATATCTAATTTTAGCCTCAAATTAAGTAAATCAGAACTTCTTAATATCAACACATCGCAGCACCAGATACAAATGCTAAAAAGCAAATACAATATAACAATAGCGCATCAGAAACTAAAATACCTGGGAATCTATCTAACCACTTCCCCACAAGATCTATTTAAACACAACTACCTTAACTTAAAACAAGATATAGCTAGAGACCTATCTACATGGAAAAACAAGCCCCTCACATGGCTAGGCAGAATCAGGGTGGTAAAGATGAATGTCCTACCTAGGATCCTTTATATTTTACAAACACTCCCCATTCCACTCCAGAGAGGTTATATGGAGCAACTTCAAAGTATACTAGAACAATTCATTTGGGCGTGCGCTAAACCCAGAATTCCTAAAAAAACTATGTACCTCCCTAGGGATAGAGGCAGACTGGGAGTACGCAACCTAACATATTATAGACGGGCTATACTATTTCAACATATTGTTGAATGGGCTCACAACACCAATGACAAGGTGTGGGTGGAATTGGATAGGCACATCTTCAAGCTCAACAATGTAAGCTCCCTAGCATGGACCTCGCCTCCAAACAGAACCAAAATTTTAACTAAAATCTCCATTGCTTCTGCAACATTAGCAGAATGGGATAAACTTATAGCTACAAGCACTCACATCTCTTCCAAACACAGCCCCCTCACGTCCTTCGTGGAAAACCCAGAACTCCCCTGTAACAAATTAGGGTCCCGAATTAAACAACCATACAGTCTTAACTTGAACTCCATCCATTCCCTAGTTCAAAACGGCAAAATAAAACCACATTCCAGTTTAAAGGAAATGCATAGTGAAATCTTCTCCTCCTGGTTTCATTACACTCAACTTACTCACTATATTTCCCACCATAAGCACAAAAAAGAACTAGGCAGGGACATAACACCCTTTGAGAAAATATGCATTATGGCCCACATACCTAAACGCCTCATCTCAAACCTATATAGAATCTTGAGGATACCAGACACAGACTCTCTCCCAACATACACATTAGCATGGAACAGAGATACTAATGTAGGCACAAACACTAAATTATGGCTGAAGGCTTTGGCTACCACTAAAAGGTCCTCGGTATCTGCCCAAATACAGGAAATGCACTTAAAATTTCTCTGCAGATGGTATCTTACACCAGTTCAAATTCACAAAATGTTCCCCAATTTAAACGCTTCATGTTGGAGGGGGTGCAGAGAGGAGGGCTCTCTTCACCATATCTGGTGGTCATGTCCGAAGCTACATAATTTTTGGATGGAGTTTTCTCATGAAATCTCTGATCTACTAGCCACGCAGGTTCAGATCAATATTGACAGCCTCCTATTCAGATCAACTCCCAAAACGAGCAGTTTTGCCCACAAAGCACTTTGGTTAACAATGATAACTGCGGCCAAAAAATTAATCCCCAAACACTGGAAGACACAAATCACGCCTACTTTCCAGGAATGGAAAGCCCACGTAACAGAGATCATCACTCTAGAAAAATTCCATTACCTCCAAACTCATAATCTTGCCACACATGAGATGATACAAGCTATCTGGAACAGAACTATTTAAACTTAATAGCCACTGGAAGAAATTATTATTATTATTATTATTTTCCTCCTTCTCTTTCTCTCTTCCTCTCCTCTTTATTTTCCCCTCTTCCCACACCCTGTCCATCCCTTTGTCCCCCATGTCACCCTAGTTCAGCATCAGACTGGAATCCGAATAGGAAAAAGGTGTCTGGTGACTACCAGCAGACGTATGATGTGAGATGGCAAGCAAAGTTCTGCCTTACGATTTTGATGCAATTAAATATATCCTCAGCCTCTCAATCTTCAGCAAATGTAATTTTTCTTTTTTATTATATAACAATACTATGCATTGAGTTGATCACTAATTTCCTTGTACCATGATCAATGTTATAACTTGAACCTTTCAATGCTGTATGTTTATCATTATGTTGAATAAAGCTTGTTTGAAACCAAAAAAAAAAGGCAAGAAGTGAGCGTAGAGCAAAATTGTGATCCATATCGCACTCCAATACCAGTGCTGCTTGAGTCAGCGGTGAACTGGTTGTATGTGCTCATGCACGATTTCCCCATAGACATCAATGGGGAGACCTGGCTGAGAAAAAGTCTAACACCTGCAAAAAAAGCAGCGTAAAGCTCTGTAACGCAGCCCCATTGATTCCTATGGGAAAACACATTTTATGTTTACACCTAACACCCTAACATGAACCCGAGTCTAAACACCCCTAATATTACACTTATTAACCCCTAATTTGCCGCCCCCGACATCGCTGACACCTGCATTATACTTATGAACCCCTAATCTGCTGCCCCCAACATCACTGACACCTACATTATATTTATTAACCCCTAATCTGCCGCCCACAACATTGCCGACACCTACATAATGTTATTAACCCCTAATCTGCCGCTCCCAACGTCGCCGCCACTATAATAAACATATTAACCCCTAAACTGCCGTACTCCAGCATTGCAAACACTAGTTAAATATTATTAACCCCTAATCTGCCACCCCTTACATCGCCGCCACCTACCTACATTTATTAACCTCTAATCTGCCACCCCCACGTCGCCGCTACTATATTATATTTATTAATCCTTACACCTAAGTCTAGCCCTAACCCTAACACCCCCTAACTTAAATATAATTTAAATAAATATAAATAAAATCTACAATTATTACCTAAATTATTCCTATTTAAAACTAAATACTTACCTGCAAAATAAACCCTAAGCTAGCTGCAATATAACTAATAGTTACATTGTATCTAGCTTAGGGTTTATTTTTATTTTACAGGCAAGTTTCTATTTATTTTAACTAGGTAGAATAGTTACTAAATAGTTATTAACTATTTACTAACTACCTAGCTAAAATAAATACAAATTGACCTGTAAAATAAAACCTAACCTAAGTTACACTAACACCTAACCTAACCCTACAATTAAATACATTTTCTAAATTAAATACAATTGACTAAATTCAATAAAATTAGCCAAATTACAACAAAAAAACTAAATTAAAGGGAAAAAAAATTACAAGATCTTTAAACTAATTACACCTAATCTAATAGCCCTATCAAAATAAAAAAAGCCCACCCAAAAAAAAAAAAAAACCTAGCCTAAACTAAACTACCAATAGCCCTTAAAAGGGCCTTTTGTGGGGCATTGCCCCAAAGAAATCAACTCTTTTACCTGTAAAAAAAAAATGCAAACAACTCCCCCAACAGTAAAACCCACCACCCACACAACCAACCCCCCCAAATAAAACCCTAACTAAAAAAACCTAAGCTCCCCATTGCCCTGAAAAGGGCATTTGGGTGGGCATTGCCCTTAAAAGGGCATTTATCTCTATTGCAGTCCAAAACCCTAGCCTAAAAATAAAACCTAAGCTCCCCATAGCTCTCATTCTATTGGCTGATTGGAACAGCCAATAGAATGCCAGCTCAATCCTATTGGCTGATTGGATCAGCCAATAGGATTGAAGTTAAAACCTATTGGCTGATTGCATCAGCCAATAGGGTTTGTTCAACCTTAATTCCGATTGGCTGATAGAATTCTATCAGCCAATTGGAATCTAAGGGACGCCATCTTGGATGACATCATTTAAAGGAACCTTCATTCAGCAAGAAGATGTCGATTGAAGAGGATGCTCCGCACCAGGATGTCTTGAAGATGGAGCTGCTCCACGTCGGAAGGATGAAGATAGTAGATGCCGTCTGGGCGAAGACTTCTGCCCGTCTGGAGGACCACTTATGCCCGCTTGGATGAAAACAACTCCCCCAACAGTAAAACCCACCACCCACACAACCAACCCCCCCAAATAAAACCCTAACTAAAAAACCTAAGCTCCCCATTGCCCTGAAAAGGGCATTTGGATGGGCATTGGTAAGTGGATCTTTGGGGGTTAGTGTTAGGATTTGTTAAGGGTGTATTGGGTGGGTTTTATTTTTAGGTTAGGGCTTTGGACCACAATAGAGTTAAATGCCCTTTTAAGGGCAATGCCCATCCAAATGCCCTTATCAGGGCAATGGGGAGCTTAGATTTTTTTAGTTAGGGTTTTATTTGGGGGGTTGGGTGTGTGGGTGGTGGGTTTTACCGTTGGGGGTTGTTTGTATTTTTTTTACAGGTAAAAGAGCTGATTTATTTGGGGCAATGCCCAACAAAAGGCCCTTTTAAGGGCTATTGATAGTTTAGTTTAGGCTAGGGGGTAATTTTATTTTGGGGAGCTTTTTTTTATTTTGATAGGGCTATTAGGTTAGGTGTAATTAGTTTAAAGATCTGTAATTTGCTTTTTATTTTCTGTAATTTAGTGTTTGTTTTTTGTGATTTAGCTAATTCTATTTAATTTGTTTAATTGTATTTAATTTAGTTAATTTATTTAATTGTAGTGTGGTGTTAGTGTAACTTAGGTAGTTATAAAATAGTTAATAACTATTTAATAACTATTCTACCTAATTATAATAATTAACCTGCTTAGGCTAGGGTTTTTTTTTATATTTTTATAGGGCTATTAGATTAGGTGTAATTAGTTTAAAATCTTGTAATTTGTTTTTTTATTTTCTGTAATTTAGTGTTGTTTTTTTTTAATTTAGCTAATTTTATTGAAATTAGTTAATTGTATTTAATTTAGGGAATTTATTTAATTGTAGGGTTAGGTTAGGTTTTATTTTACAGGTAAATTTGTATTTATTTTAGCTAGGTAGTTAGTAAATAGTTAACTATTTAGTAACTATTCTACCTAGTTAAAATAATTACAAACTTGCCTGTAAAATAAAAATAAACCCTAAGCTAGAAACAATGTAACTATTAGTTATATTGTAGCTAGCTTAGGGTTTATTTAACAGGTAAGTATTTAGTTTTAAATAGGAATTATTTAGGTAATGATAGTAATTTGTATTTAGATTTATTTAAATTATATTTAAGTTAGGGGGTGTTAGGGTTAGACTTAGATTTAGGGGTTAATACATTTAATATAGTGGCGGCGACGTTGGGGGCGGCAGATTAGGGGTCAATTAATGTAGGTAGGTGGCAGCGATGTTAGGGACAGCAGATTAGAGGTTAATAATGTTTAACTAATGTTTGCGAGGCGGGGGTGCGGCGGTTTAGGGGTTAATATGTTTATTATAGTGGCAGCGATGTCTGGAGCGGCAGATTAAGGGTTAATAATTTAATTTTAGTGTTTGCGATGCGGGAGGGCCTCAGTTTAGGGTTAATAGGTATTTTATGGGTGTTAGTGTACTTTTTAGCACTTTAGTTATGAGTTTAATTCTTCAGTGTTGTAGTGTAAAACTCATAACTACTGACTTTAGAATGTGTTACGAATCTTGATGGGATAGGCTGTACCGCTCACTATTTGGCCTCCCAGGACAAGCTCGTAATACCGGCGCTCTGGAAGTCCCATAGAAAAAAGACTATATGCAATTTGCGTAACTTGATTTGCGGTAAGGCCAAAAAAGTGTGCAGTGACCCTAAATCTGCAAGACTCATAATAGCAGCAGTAGTAAAAAAGCAGCGTTATGAGGCTTAATGCTGCTTTTTTACTTTTAATGCAAGACTCGTAATCTAGCCGAATGTTTTTATAGCTGTCAAATCACAACAGGAATACACATATCAAATACTCAAATCCTTTTATAGAATTTAGTAAAGGCTTCATTGGATTGATCAAATACACTTTTTGAAGCTTATTGTCATTTAAATTGGTTCTACCTTTTGATTTATGTCTATTTGTATGTGTGACATTGTATACACAAAGCTTTTAAAGCACCCTTTAAAATGCTCTATATATTTGTAGCACTCATTTTGTACAAAAGTTGCTGAGATAAGGTACAATATGTTGCTAGGTTATTGTCGATTTTACTAAACCAATGCCATGTAGACAGCTTAAATGGTGCACTTAATTTATTGTTCTGCTTCAATGATAAAACTCTGTTTGGCTAAAGGCTACATTTTACTGTCAACTAGCTGTTCATTGTCTGCAGTTTCTCAGTTGAATGTAACAATACAATTCAGTAAAATGCTACTCGTACAAATAAAAGCCAGTCACTTTTAATAAAGATGTCTGCAAGGATTCTCCTTAAAAACATTCCATTGTGATTAAAGCTGTACAATACAAAAAAAATTCTCTTACCAATGTGAAAGATCATATCATTTATTTAATTTCTGCAAGTTTTTATTAATTTTTTTATGGGAAACTATAAAGTTGTTAATATTTAGTTTATTTCACTTTTATTCTGTGACATAATCTAACTAATGTAATGGGAACACTGTTGTGTTCTAATAGTTTAAATTCAAACAGTGTTTTTTCATATTTTGCTGAATTTTGGTAGTTAGATCCGAACTGGGGATCACTACAAAACTGGAAAAATGTTAAGTGATTAGGTTTAGTAGTTTTTGAGATATTTGAGATTTAAAAAACAGGGATATGCTTTGAAAAGGCCATAGACTTAACAGTGGAGTAACAAGACAGTTTATCTAAGAATTGGCTGCATGTATTTTTTTGAAACTTGGAATTTTTGTTTTTTTGTTTATATATTCTTTATTAAAGATTTCAGTAAAACATGTTACTAAACAGAAGCATAAAAGAAAAAGTTTACAATGTTACAGCGCATCACATTTTCAATTACAAAAGCAAGTCGTCTACCATGCAAGGAAACTTGGAATTTTTTTGATAGATTCTGTGGTAAGGATGTGCTATTATAGTGGCTGAAAATTTGTTTTACACAAAAAACCAAGATGGCGCTATAAGCATATTTTTGCTCGTCCATGTTGCTTGCTTTGTGAACACTAAATCTGTGTGCTGATGACAGGTGAGAACAGCTTTGTATTATAAATTTGATTTTTCAAATGCTCATATCTTTAGAGCGGAATGAAATATCTGGCTAAAATTTTGCAGCCAGCTTCAGACTGGGAAATGATTAGATTTAGTAGTTTTTTTTTTGATATTTGAGATTAAAAAAACAGGGGTATGAGTTGAAAATGCCATAGACTTAGCATTGGAGATACAGACAAGTTTATCAAAGAATCGGCTGCATGGATTTGTCTGAAAGCTGGCATTTGAATATATTGTGCTATGAGGATCTGCTGTTACACTGGGTGAAAATTTGCCCGATTTAGTGTGTTTTGAGATATTTTGAATAATTTTACACTAAAATCCAAGATGGCGCCATAAGCAAATTTTCTCTAGTGCATGTTTGTTTTGTGAAGAGTGAATGCAGAGTAAGGTGAGAAAAAACTGTTTATTTTTAAATAATCATATCTTTGGAGTGGAACGACATATTTTGCTAAAATTTGGAAATGATTAGGTTTGGTAGTTTTTGAGATACTTGAGACTGAAAGACACGTTTCTCTAAGAATCGGATGCATGAATCTCTCTGAAAGTTGGTATTTAAATAGATGGTGTTGTGAGGATCTGCTGTTACACTGGGTGAAACTTTGTCTGATTACAGTTTTTTGAGATATTTTTAGTTATTTTACACTAAAATCCAAGATCACTGTGTCAGACATTGTATAGTGTTGTATGGTAATCAATCACTGTGTGTGTGCACAACTTAGTGTGTCCAATTTATTGTATAGTGTTTTATAGTACTCAATGTATGTATGTGCACAGCTCATTGTTTCAAACTTATTGTATAGTAATCAATCACTGTGTATGTGCACAGCTCAGCGTGCCAGACTTTATTGTATAGTAATCAATCTTTATGTGTGCACAGCTCATCCTGTCAGGTTTATTGTATAGTGTTTAAGATCAAACCGCAATTAGTATTTCATTTATTTTTTGATTATCCTCTCCGTATATTTTTTATATTTTCTTTAAGTATAAAAATATGCATTTTGCATATGAGTGTGAATTCATACATTAATGTTTGGGGTACCTCGGATTTAATCTTCAGTGTGCGCCAGACGATCGCATGAAGAGGAACCTCCACGCCGCCGAGGAGCACCTCCGCCAGGAACCGCCGCCAAAGACTATCGCCGCCTACAAGGATCGCCCCATCTGGAAATACCGCTCCTGCATCTCCGCTCCTCGCTGCCTTCGCTGTGGATGAAGATGATGGACCCGTCTGGAAGAAGATCTTCTCTGTCGGACTTCAGGACCTGTGAGTATCTATTTGGGGCTTTAGTGTTAGTTTTTGTTTTTATTTTTTAACTTAGGTTTTTTTATCACTTTATAAAAGAGCTAAATGCCCTTTTAAGGGCAATGCCCATCCAAATGCCCTTTTCAGGGCAATGGGTAGTTTAGGTTGATTTAGTGTTAGGTTTTTTATTTTGGGGCGTTTGGTGGGAGGTGGGGGGTTTATGTTATGGGGACTTTGTGTATTTTGAATGTAAAAGAGCTGTTTATCTTGGGGCAATGCCCTGCAAAAAGCCCTTTTAAGGGCTACTGGTAATTTATTCTTAGATTAGGGGGTGTTTTTATTTTGGTGGGCTTTTTATTTTCATAGGGATTAGGTTTAATTTTTTTAATCTTTGGTCATTTGATTTTTTTATGTTCTTTAATGTTACCCTTTTTTTTTGGAACTTTAGTATTTTTTAGTTTAGGTAATTTGTGTTAATTTAGGGGGTGTTAGGTTAGGGGCATAGTAATTTAATTAAATATTTGGGTTGTGGTGGTTTATAGGGGTTAATTAGGTTTATTGCATTCTGGGTAAGGGTTGGCAGCTTATAGGTTGTTTGCCAGTTTTTAGCCATGGACAGTTATATGTAGCTTTTTCACAGGTAAAACGCTCTGCAGATGTAAAAGTTAAGGTCATAGACCGACAAGAACAAGGGAAATTAATAACTGGAAGTGGCTCTTTTCCTAAAATTGTTGTATATAAAGAAATATACTTGAAGTAGACATTTAAAGAGGAGAAATGCTGTATTTATTTAGGACAGTAGTTTGTCCAAATAGGGTGTGGCTGTATCTGTAGTTTATTATATAGAAAATATTTTTTATATAGTTAAGACAGTAGTCCATTAAAATGATAGTACTGCTACACCTGTAGCTTAAATATTTAGATAGCTTAAAAAATAATTAGACTGCCCTCTGGGCAGGCTTATCGACTAGTTGTTTATAACATATTTTTTTTTACCATATACTGCAATATGTAGAAATGTATGAATGGTACAATTAGACAAAAAAAGTATTTGGTTAGATATTGTAATGTCCCTTTAAGACATTCCACTCAATTCCTCCTGCCTATAAAACCACTCCCCTTTCTTCACATCATTGCTTGATTATTTTGTGCTTAGCCTGTTGTGTTCAACCTGTTCACAGCAGTCTCTTTCAAGTCTGACCTCTAATGCAAGTGCTTATTTTATTTAAGCAATCTCTATAGTTATTTACTGCTGTGTTACCTTGCTACTTTTTCAACTGTGAAGGATTCTTACTTTGGAACCTGCTTCCCTGCTTCAAGCAGCTCAGCATACTGGATCTTTTTCCTTTTGGATTCCTACACTGCATCAAGTCCCGGCTGCAAGGATCACTTCCTCATTTTTGCTCACCTGCTGCACACTGTCTGCAAAGCTCTCATCTGTTCCTCCCAGCAATCTCTCCTACCAAGTTGTAAGTAGATTGTTATCTAAAACATTGTTCACTGCTCTGAAAACTGGATCCAGTCCTTTCTTCATCTGCAACTAAGGTACAAACATTCATTAACTATTTATGCCATATGCTCCACCTTTTACAGGCATAACAAGCTGTTATAACCTCTGTTTGCTTAAGCTGCATATTAATCCACTGACTCAGTAATCACTTATGAACTCTCTTTTTTGACCAAGTGAAATTCATTACCTGTGACTGTTAACCTATCAACTCCTGTTACTAGTTGCATGAGATTTCTAAAGGCACAGATTGTGATATTAACTATATCTTGTCTGCTATCCATTATGTCTTATTAACTTGCTGGCACAGTTTTTTACCAGTTGTTACAGAATAACATTCTGGTTTCTTGTCCAGCTACATTTACAACCTTACATAATAATCAAGCCTATAAAGTTAAAGTTATATAGCTTAATGGATCCACAG
Organism: Bombina bombina; assembly: GCF_027579735.1. NCBI lineage: Eukaryota > Metazoa > Chordata > Amphibia > Anura > Bombinatoridae > Bombina > Bombina bombina. The sequence continues at coordinate 308,114,702 of NC_069502.1, read as the reverse complement.
GCAGTTAAAGCAGAGTTTGACACTCTCAATCAGAAAGTTGATTTTCTAGCAAGAGGGCTCACAGAACTTCAGGCAGAGAATGCTGCACTGAAAAATGTACTTAAAGATATTGTTGCCCCAAAATCTCCAGACCCTCCAGAACCTTTAATTAACCCACCTGCTGTTTTTTCTGGTAAAAGATCTGACTTCAGAGGTTTTAAAAACGCCTGTTACCTACTGTTTTCAATGAAGCCAAGAACTTACTGCACAGAGAAAATAAAGGTTTGCACTGCCATATCCTATCTTGCAGGTGAACCCAGGGCGTGGGCTAACCGCTTTTTTGAGACACAAAGTCAGTTGTTAGACTCACTAGATCAATTTTTTGCTGCAATGGCATCCCTTTATGAAGACAGCAATAGTCAAATAAACGCAGAAACAAAACTAAGAGCATTAAAACAAGGAAAACGTCCTGTGGAGGACTTTATAACAGAGTTCCAAATGTGGGCCACAGACACATTATGGAATGATATCACCTTGAGAAACCAGTTCAGACTGGGACTTAATGACACACTAAAGGATGAAATATCCAGACTTGATATGCCAGAAACTCTGACTGGACTTATTAAATTAGCAACTACACTGGACCGCAGACTTAGGGAACGCCGTTCAGAAAGACTGACTACAGAGACCACTTTAAAGAGACCCTCACCTATTTACACAGAAAGAGAATCCCATTTCCCCACACCAATGGAGATTGGTGTAATTAAAGCCCCACTAACCTCAGAGGAGAAAAATAGAAGACGCATCTCCAATTTGTGCCTCTATTGTGCCAGTAGAGACCACCCAGTAGCAACATGTCCCATACTACAGAGATCAAGGAAGGGTAAGCCATTACATTTATGCAATACCTCCCTATATAACCACAACAATGCACTCACACTGATTTTATCTCTACAGTGGGATCGACTTCAAATCAAGACTGAGGCCATTGTTGATTCAGGGGCGTATGGGTGTTTTATGGATGCCACTTTTGTTAGTGCTAATAAAATACCATGTGTTACAAAGCAAAAACCTCTGTTCATTAAAGTAATAGATGGTTCATTGATTCATAGTGGTCCTATAAAACAACACACCATACCTTTATTAATAACTACTACTGATGGTCACACAGAATATCAAAGCTTTGATATAATACCCTCAGCACTACATACCATCATCTTAGGTTTTCCCTGGTTAGTCAAACACAATCCCACTATAGACTGGAAACACTCAAAGATAACATTCCCCTCCTTATTTTGTAAAACCACTTGTTTTCAACAACAAACTATAGGAATGTTAGATGTTAGCATACCAACAGAGTATCAGGATTTAAGTGATGTGTTTGATTTAAAGGAAGCAGAGACTCTTCCTCCCCATAGGGATTTTGATTGTCCCATAGATTTGGTACCCGGAGCAGTAGTTCCATATGGGAAAATATATCCCCTCTCTCAAGATGAGTTACAGTATCTCAGAGAATATCTAGACGAGAATCTTAGGAAAGGTTTCATAGTACCATCTGTATCACCCGCAGCTGCCGGAATATTTTTTGTAAAAAATAAAGATCAATCATTAAGGGCCATTATAGATTACAGAGCTCTGAATGCAGTAACTGTAAAAAACCGTTATCCACTTCCACTCATCCCTGAACTTTTAGAACGTCTCAATGGTGCAACTATTTTCACCAAATTAGATCTGAAGGGGGCATATAATTTGATAAGAATTAAAGATGGGGATGAGTGGAAAACTGCATTCAGGACAAGATATGGCCTATTTGAGTATAAGGTCATGCCTTTCGGCCTTTGTAATGCCCCTGCCACTTTCCAACATTTTATAAATGAGATATTTAAAGACCTCATTGACGTGTGTGTTATAATCTACCTGGATGATATTTTAATTTATTCACGGACTACATCTGATCACATTAAACATGTTAGGTGGGTTTTGACAAGATTGCGTGAAAACAGGTTATTTGCTAAACTTGAAAAATGCCTTTTTCATGTCCATGAGATAAAGTTTCTTGGATACATAGTAACACCAGATCAAATCCGAATGGATCCAGATAAGTTATCTGCAATAAAGGATTGGCCAAGACCCACTAATGTGAAATCCTTACAGAGATTTCTGGGTTTTACAAATTTCTATCGCAAATTTATTCATAATTTTTCAACAATTGTTAAACCCCTAACCAGTTTAACCAGCAAAAATACTAAGTTTACCTGGTCTCCTCACGCAGAGGAAACTTTCCTTTTATTAAAAGATAGATTCATCTCTGCTCCTATATTGAATATACCTGACCATACTTGTCAGTTTATAGTTGAAGCAGATGCCTCAGACACTGGAATTGGGGCAGTTCTTTCTCAAAAGTCTAAATTAGACAATATACAACATCCCATAGCCTATTACTCCAGAACCTTACAACCAGCTGAAGCTAATTACTCCATAGGGGACAAGGAATTGTTAGCAGTCAAATCAGCACTAGAAGTATGGAGGCATATATTAGAGGGCACAAAGACTCCTTTTATAATATATACAGACCATAAAAACCTACAATATTTACGCCAAAGTAAAACTCTCTCCTCCCGTCAAGTGCGATGGAGTTTATTTTTGGACAGGTTTAACTTCCTGATTACTTATAGACCTGGACGTTTAAACACAAAAGCAGACGCATTGTCCCGCATCCATGAACAAAGCTTAAGGCCAGATCAAAATATGTATTTAATACCCCCACATAAGATAATAGGTCAGTTAACAACATTTGAGAATGACATTATCAGAGCACTCCAAACAGATGACCTACCTAATGATAGCCATCTAATAAAAGAAAATACTGGACTTTACACTTATCATAAAAAGTTATACATTCCAAAACAATTACGGAATTTTATCTTAAACTACTACCATGACAACCCATTATCAGGCCATCCAGGTATACATAAAACCAAAGAATTACTTTGCAGGGATTTCTGGTGGCCCAAAATATCAGATTCTGTACAGGATTATGTCAATTCCTGTGATGTTTGTGCCAGAAATAAAGTTGAAAGAAAGAAACCCATTGGATATCTTAATCCCTTACCTATACCAGAAATTCCATGGTCACTGATTTCTATGGATTTCATAGTGGAACTACCTCTATCTCAAAACCATAATACCATTATGGTCGTGGTCGATCATTTGACCAAGTTGGCCCATTTTGTTCCCTTAAAATCACTTCCCACCGCAACAGAGACCGCACAAGCTTTCATTAACAACATTGTGCGCTTACATGGCATACCACGGTCCATCATTACCGATCGCGGTACTCAGTTCACCTCTCATTTTTGGAAAACTCTTTGTACCAGTTTACGTATTCAACCAAGACTAACCTCATCTTACCATCCGCAGGCAAATGGTCTCACAGAAAGAGTGAATGGCTTACTTGAGCAATATTTACGTTGTTATATCACTCACCTACAGGACGATTGGATCTCTCTCCTTCCCTTGGCAGAGTATTCCTACAACAACTCAATTTCATCCTCCACTAGGGTAACACCTTTTTATGCTACTTATGGCTACCATCCTCAATCCATTCTACTATCACCAGATAGAAGGGCATCCCCTTCAGCTTCAACATACTTAACCAATTTACAAAACACTTTGACTTTACTAAAAGAACATTTAAACACTGCTAAAGCTGGGCAAAAACTTTATTATGATTTGAGACACAGGCCGTGTCCTGATTACAAACTGGGAGATCGAGTCTGGCTTTCCACCAAATACCTGAAACCGGCAGTGCCCTCCAAGAAGCTGGGCAGTCAATACATTGGTCCATTCCCCATTGTTCGAATTCTAAGTCCGACGTCTGTTACCTTGGACTTACCGAGACATTTCAGAATTCACCCCACATTTCATGTTTCGCTTCTGAAGCCCTATATCTCGAGCGCATCACGTTCACGTCCCCAGGCACCTCCACCGCCCATTCAGTTGGATGGTCAGGAAGAGTTTGAGCTTGAAACCATCTTGGACTCCAGAATCTCTCGTGGACGTTTGGAGTACCTCCTCCGTTGGAAGGGTTACGGTCCTGAGGAAGATTCTTGGGTACCTCGCTCCCGTGTTAATGCTCCTCAGCTGCTTAGGGCTTTCCATCTCCGTTATCCTGATAAACCTTCTACTGCATCCTCGGAGAGGATGTCCTGAGTGGGGGGATATGTAATGTCCCTTTAAGACATTCCACTCAATTCCTCCTGCCTATAAAACCACTCCCCTTTCTTCACATCATTGCTTGATTATTTTGTGCTTAGCCTGTTGTGTTCAACCTGTTCACAGCAGTCTCTTTCAAGTCTGACCTCTAATGCAAGTGCTTATTTTATTTAAGCAATCTCTATAGTTATTTACTGCTGTGTTACCTTGCTACTTTTTCAACTGTGAAGGATTCTTACTTTGGAACCTGCTTCCCTGCTTCAAGCAGCTCAGCATACTGGATCTTTTTCCTTTTGGATTCCTACACTGCATCAAGTCCCGGCTGCAAGGATCACTTCCTCATTTTTGCTCACCTGCTGCACACTGTCTGCAAAGCTCTCATCTGTTCCTCCCAGCAATCTCTCCTACCAAGTTGTAAGTAGATTGTTATCTAAAACATTGTTCACTGCTCTGAAAACTGGATCCAGTCCTTTCTTCATCTGCAACTAAGGTACAAACATTCATTAACTATTTATGCCATATGCTCCACCTTTTACAGGCATAACAAGCTGTTATAACCTCTGTTTGCTTAAGCTGCATATTAATCCACTGACTCAGTAATCACTTATGAACTCTCTTTTTTGACCAAGTGAAATTCATTACCTGTGACTGTTAACCTATCAACTCCTGTTACTAGTTGCATGAGATTTCTAAAGGCACAGATTGTGATATTAACTATATCTTGTCTGCTATCCATTATGTCTTATTAACTTGCTGGCACAGTTTTTTACCAGTTGTTACAGAATAACATTCTGGTTTCTTGTCCAGCTACATTTACAACCTTACAGATATTTAATCTCCGATTTATTAAAGTGCAGACGGACATGATACAATGTAGTGCATCATGTCCGCCACACATCGATTTATCATTGCACAAGCAGTTAGTGAACTGCTTATGCAATGCCGCACCCTGCAGATTCTCAACCAATCAGCCGCTAGCAACGGGTGTCAATCAGCCCGATTGTATAGGATCGGGCTGATTAAAGACCGCAGCCTCAGAGCAGGCGGACAAGTTATGGAGCAGCGGTCTTTAGATCGCTGCTTCATAACTGCTGTTTCCAGCAAGCCTGAAGGCTTGTGCGGAAACAGGGGTATCAAACTCTAATCGGAGCTTGATAATTCGGCCCCTTAGTATGTTGTTTATATTGACTTAATTAATTGTATGAAATGCGCTAACTGTGACTAAAGAGGGTAAGGATGGATTATGTATGATAGGTAGGAAGATGTTCTGTGTTAGAGAAAAGGAGACAAATGCTGTAGGAGGTAAAGTGAATATCAAAAAACTTGTACAACATCCCTTGCTTAGAGGACAGAAGAGGCTGCGTGTGCCTGAGAAATGAGGGTAATGAAAGGTAAAGGATGAGAAGACTGATGTGCATAAGAGAGAAAGATAAGAGGGTGAAAAAGACAGCAGGATTAATGGAAAGGATGAGGACTTCCTATGAGAAAAGGAAGGAGGGGTAAAAATAGACTAATGTGAGAAGGGTAAGGCAACAGATTACAGGTACTTATTAAGGTAATTGCAAGTCATGAAGTGCTGGTGTGTTTAGACGTGGTTGATAGAAGGGGCAACACAGAAGGCTGTATGTGAGGGAAAGGAAATGAGATGGAGGAATAAGGAGATGTTTGTGTGTACAAATGAGGATATGGGCTAAAGTGAGGAAAATTGGGTTAAAAAAACTCAAAGAAATTACTGTGTGTTGTTGTGGCTGTTAGTGATTTATACTTTTAGAAAATATCTTTGATTTGAAGAACAATGTGATGGGTTATGTCTTTACTGATGTCATTGATGATTTAGAAATTATAATTTCTTTGTGTAAGATAATGTTATTGGTTATGTCCCTACTGATGGCATTGATGATGATATAGATAATGTTACTAGTGATGTCATTGATGATATTGAAAATATAATGTCTTTGTATAGGAGGATTTTAAAGATTGTCACTACTGATGCAATTGATGTCATTGATGATTTAAAAAATATATAATTTATCTCATATGTAGGATGATGTCATGGGCTATGTAACTACTGATGCCATTGATAATGTCATTGATGATGTCATCAACCATTTCATGTGTGATGTAATCAGTTATGTCATTGATGATGTCATGCAAAGCACCCAGGGCGGGGGGCAGTTTAAGTAGGGAATTTACTTGCTTTTAATGTTTGATTAAGAACTCTAGGCATTCGTGTAAGTTGTTTGCCAATTAATATAACTAGCAGTGGCTCTTCTCATGTTAAAGGAACAGTTTACCCCCAAAAAAAGTCTCCCCAAAAAATGAGGCATTTTACCTGCTGGAGTGTATTAAATTGTTTACAATTAGCTCCTTTACACTTATTTTGGCATTTGAAAAAGATGATCTAGCCTGTGGTATCCACACCTATACTGAAATTTTCTAGTCTTAAAGGGACATAAAACTCCAAATTTGTCTTTCATGATTCAGATAGAGAATACAATTTTAAACATCTTTCTAATTTACTTTTAATATTTAATTTACTTCTGTTGTTATCCTTTGCTGAAATGTTTATATAGGTAAGCTCAGGAGCAACAAAGAACCTAGGTTCTAGCTGCAGATTAGTGGATGCATATATATACAGATTGTCATTGGTTCACCTTTGTGTTCAGTTAGAAACCAGTAGTGCATTGCTGCTCCTTCAACAAATGATACCTACAGAATGAAACAAATTAGATAATATAAGTAAATCAGAGAGTTATTTAAAATTGTATTCTCTATCTGAATCATAAAAGAAAATGTTTAGGTTTTGTGTCCCTTTAAGTCCAGGCTATTAACAGGCTATGTAAACACAGAGAGCAGAAGAAATTACACTCCTAAAGAGATAACTAATTAAATAATCATTTTCCATTGATCTCTCTAAGTATTGGGCTTTGATTTACAAACAGATATAAGATAAGGAAGCAAGTTTGCATACACAAAGTGATAACATAATTCTATACTCTGCAGCTGATATAACAAGTCATTGGAAATACATTAAGGAAAAAGCAATTTTACAGTATACTGTCCCTTTAAAGGGTTAGCAACACTTTAGACAGTGATGGGCCTTAGCTTAAGAAAAAATATTACAGTTAGCCTAACATGTAATTCTATTATTTTTTGCGGCCCAGAATCATATGTAACATACTTTTAAGATATAACTGTAAATGGTGAACAAAACATATGAAATTATATTTTTATTCAAGCAAATAATTAACAGGAAATAGTAAGCATGGGTGAAAATTTTGCCACAAATCACCAACCTGTACCCAGGTGCTGAACCAAAGATGGGCAGGCTTGTAAGCTTACAATTCTGCTTGTTTAAATAAAGATACCAAGAGTACGAAGAAAAATTGATGATAGAGCATGCAATTTTAAGCAACTTTCTAATTTACACCTATTTGAATCATGAAAGAAAACATTTGGGTTCAGTATCCCTTTAAGACAATGGCTGCAGCTAGGGGAAGCTAATACTTTTGAGAGTATAGCCATACACAATGCCTTTATAATCTTTTTCAAAAGTTGTACTTACATTTTGCATGCTCTATATGAATTATAAAAGAAAAAAGTTTGGATTTCAGGAAGTGTAACTATTTCTTTTTCTAAATCTTCCCACCCAGCCATCTATACTATAATTGCGTTTGTAATGTTGCGCATGCATCCTCAATGGAATGTTGGCAGCGCAAGGACAAAAGAATTCACCTGGATGCAACGAAGCCCCACATTGCTATATACCTAATTTCCCTATTAACCCCAAAACCGAAAAACTCCCACATCGCAATAAACCTAATTAACTTCTAATTAACTTATTAACCCTTTAAAACGCAAAAAACAAAACGCAAATAACTATATCTAAATAACCAAGTACCCTAACCTAACACCCCCTAACCTAACACCCCCTAACCTAACACCCCATTAAATAAACCCAAATTACCTAAACTAATATATTCTAAGGTTACAAAACATAATAAAAAAGGCTAACATTACAGAAAATAAAAATAAAAACACCCCTACTCTAAGAATAAACTACCAGTAGCCCTTAAAATGGCTTTTTGCAGGGCATTGCCCCAAGATAATCAGCTCTTTTACAAAAAATATACAAAGTCCCACCTAACATTAAACCCCCCCACCCCCTAAAATAAAAGAACCTAACACTAAAAAAAACCTAAACTACCCATTGCCCTGAAAAGGGCATTTTTTGGGCATTGCCCTTAAAAGGGCATTTAGCTCTTTTACTGCCCATCCCTAATCTAAATAAAACAAACCCTCCAAAAAAAACCTTAAAAAATCCTATGTCTAACCCCCAGATTGGTACTCACGGTTCCTGAAGTCCGGCGGAGAAGGTCCTGTTCCAGGCAAAGTCTTCTTCCAAGCGCAACTTCTTCTTCCAGGAACATCCTGCGCTGAGCTGAAGACTGAAGACTGCAGAGCTGAAGGATGAGCGCAAGTGAATTCTATTGGCTGATTTGAATATAGAATATAAAATTTCACTTGCTCTCATCCTATTGGCTAATTTAAACAGCCAATAGGATTTTAGTAGTTTTCATCCTATTGGCTGATTTGAATTGGAAGAATCAAATCAGCCAATAGGAATTCAAGGGACGCCATCTTTAATCGCGTACCTTGAATTCACTATTCAGTGTACAGTGGAGATCGTACAAAGAGGATCCTCCACGCTCCATGGCTCTGCAGTCGCCGGTCATCAGCTCTGCAGTCTTCAGTCTTCAGCTCCGCTCCGCACAGGATGTTCCTGGAAGAAGAAGAGGTTGCGCCTGGAATAGGACCTTCTCCACTGGATTTCAGGAACCGTGAGTACCAACCTGGGGGTTAGACTTAGGATTTTATAAAGTTTTTTTTTGGGGGGGGGTTGTTTTATTTAGATTAGGGATGGGCAGTAAAAGAGCTAAATGCCTTTTCAGGGCAATGGGTAGCTTAGGTTTGTTAGTGTTAGGTTCTTTTATTTGGGGGGGTGGGGGGTGTTTACTGTTAGGTGTGACTTTATGTTTTTTTTTTTTTAAAAAAAGAGCTGATTATCTTGGGGCAATGCCCTGCAAAAAGCCCTTTTAAGGACTACTGGTAGTTTATTCTTAGAGTAGGGGGTGTTTTTATTTTGGGGGGCTTTTTATTTTCATAGGGATTAGGTTTAATTTTGTTAAATTTGGTAATTTGATTTTTTATTTTCTGTAATGTTAGCCTTTTTTTATTTTTTATAAACTTAGTTTGTTTGCTGTTGTAACTTTAGAATGAATTAGTTTAGGTAATTTGGGTAAATTTAAGGGGGTGTTAGGTTAGGCGGTGTTAGGTTAGAGAAGAAATTTTGTATTTATTTAGGACAGTAGTTTGTCCAAATAGTATGGCTATATCTGTAGTTTATTATATATAAATATTTTTTATATATTTAAGACAGTAGTCCATTATAATTATAGTATTGCTACACCTGTAGCTTAAATATTTTTATAAAAGAAGAGTTACAAAATAGGTTGTTTCTACATCTGTAGTTTAAAAAATAATTAGACTGCCCTCTGGGCAGGCTTATCAACTAGTTCCTTATAATTGTGTATATGTGTCTCTTGTGTACTGTGGTACTGCTGCTTGAGGTGTCTGTTGTTAAGGTGCAGTGGTGAGAAAACCTATAAAGATGCAGAAATGTATCCAGATCAAATATTTCCATGTGATTTGCACTTGAGCAGATTAGTTAGTTGATCCATGGTGAGGAGTTAATATTTTTAAGGGACATGAAAAAACTATTTTCTTTTTATGATTCAAGCAGAGCATAAAAATATAAACAACGCTACTATTTACGTGTGCTATCTCATTTGCTTTCTTTCCTTGGTATCTTTTGTTGATAAACATACCTAGGCAGGCTGAAGAGCAGCAATGTACTATTGGGAGCTAGCTTCTGATTGGTGGCTGGCTGCTCCTTCAACAAAGGACACCAAGAGAATTAAGTAAATTTGATTAATAAAAGTACATTGGAAAGTTGTTTATAATTTGACTCCTTTCATGGCTGAAAACGCTACTTTTAAATTTGGCGCGATCACAATATAGCGTATTTTTGTGCGCTCGTAAATGAATTTTCAGATCCTTGACGAAAACCCTATTTCTTCTATGGGGCAACTCTCACTGATCAATACACATTTTTTAATCACTTTTCAACATGTTTTACAGGCCAGTTTACCCTGGGCACTTGAGAGGGCAAATGTGCTCAACATTCCCCTGGGGTGTTTGTGCACAGCATGATAGTGGGAGGCTTGTAATGTTAACTATGGCAGTTGATAAATATAAGTTAAGTTAATTCCATAACAATGTGATGATGTGTGTATTTATAAATTAAACTGAATAGAAAAATTAATCTAACCCTTCGAACATTTAGCAAAACTATACATATATGCTTCATATTTAGCTTCTTAACTTTTATTTTGATATTGTTAATTGTATTCTGTAAAAAAAATTTAGCGTGATACTTTGATCTGCATAAAATGTAATAACTGTATTAGTCAAATATATATTTGCATAGTTTCTGATGATATATATATATATATATATATTGATATATATATATATATATATATATATATATATATATATATATATATATATATATATATTGATATATATATATTCCATACATCAAAGGCGACAGCACCACAACGATTTTAAAGGTGAAAAATTATTTTATTCAGATACAGTACCATAAAAGCGACGTTTCGGACCTACATAGTCCTTAATCATGCATAGTTAAAACAACTGAACACAAACATTTAAAAAGGCTATCTGGACCAATCAAATTTAGTCTCACCTCTTAAATCAGATTAACTCATACCTATCTAGGTTAGGAATTTAACAGAAATAGTGACATCTAGTGGTACCAGAAATAATTAACCCAAAATCCTTAAACTTCTATAAAAACAAATACAAGTCCTAATCCCTATTCAGACCATATGGGTGGAGCGTGTTTAGAAATTGTTCCACCAAACTTCCTTTTGTTTTAATTTAAGTTCCTTGTTCCCCCTCTCCTATGTCAGGTATATAGTCAATGACCTGGAACCGGAGCTGACTAACATTATGACCCATTAGTGTAACGTGTGCTGAAACAGGTAGAGACATATCTTTAGATTTAATTGAGGCTTTGTGTTGACTAAACCTATCCCTGGCGGCTTGGGTGGTCTCACCAATATAATATAACCCACATGGGTATTTCAACAAGTAAATAACATAGTCAGTTTGACATCTATATAGGCCATTATTAGTAAGCTGTTTCCTTTTATCATTTTGAGCCAAAAATGTACCTTTAATGATAAAATTGCATTGTGCACAATGTAAACAAGGGGAGCAACCTTTATTAGGAGTAGTTAAGTAGCTAATGTGAGTTGGTTTAGTTATGCTTACATCTGCCTTAACCAAGTTATCCCTAAGGTTCCTTACCCGGCGATATGATGGCATAGGGGGCAATTTAAAAGATTCCACCTCTGGATTATATTTAGACAAAAAGGTACCAATGTTTCCTCACTAACCAAAATATATCCTTACTCCTATCACTGTATTCTGTAGAAAATACCGATCTATTTACCCCATCCCTGCTCACATTTTTCTCCTTATCCAGGTCAATGATACTGCTTTCAATTAATTCCCTAGGATAACCCCTACTTACACATTTATTACCCATAAGCTTTAGTCTATATGGTAGCCTTTTCTAGTCTTTGACAATTCTCTTAGTGCACAGTAGCTGGCTTCAAGGTATGGACATAAAGACTGTGTCTGGATGAAAGCTTTCATACCTAAGGAGAGTATTCTTGTCAGTGGGTTTTGTGTAGAGATCCGTGATTATCTTACTGCCCTGCTTATATACCATGATATCCAAAAAACTAATTTCATGCTGAGAATATGAAAGGGTAAATTTAATACCTGTCATGGACTTATTAATATCCTCCACAAATTGTAGTAAAGACTCAAATGGGTCCCCCATATGCCAAAGATGTCATCTATATATCTAAGCCAAAGCTTGCAATAGCTAATAAACGACTGATTGCCATAAACATACTTGTTTTCAAAACCACTCATAAATAGATTAGCATATTAGGGGGCCACATTGGAGCCCATAGCTGTACCTCGCTTCTGCATTTAATATGTGTCTTAAAAAAGGAAATATTTGCAATATAGCACAAGCCTCAAAAGGTCATCTACAAAATCACTTGTAACTGATTATAAATCTTACTTTCATCTAGAAAGCATTATACCATAGTTAGACCTACCTCATGGGGAATGCAGGTGTACAGACTCCCCACATCAAGGGTGAAAATAAACCATGTCTGTTCAATTTCAACATTTGCTAATTTTTCCAGAAATTCATTGGTGTCCTTAAGAAAGGATCTTTGTTCTTTAACCATAGGAAAAAGTATCCTATCTAAAAAGATAGACACATTTGAGAAGACTGACTCTGTACAAAAAAATAAAAATAAATGTTTATGAATTTTCGCAATGTATAAAAAATAGGTGTTATAGGAAATTTTTGCCACAAAAAATCATAAATCTGTTTGGAAATAACATTATGTTCAAAGGCCCTATCTAGGATCACCCTTAGTTCTTTCTGAATTTCTAAAAGGGGGTTGTGGTCTAAAATATCATATACCCCACCATCTGATAGTTGTTGCAATGTTTCTTGGATATAATATTGTGTATCTAATACAACAATGGCTCCTCCCTTATCAACACTTTTTATAGTTATCTCTTTTTTATTCTTTAACAGGGATATATCCTCTTGTTCTTCTCTAGTTAAATTGATGTTGTTTTTTATTAGGTGTCAAATTCATTTTTTTGGATAAGTTATTAACATCCCTTTGCACAAATTTTACAAAGGTCTCTACACCTGGATTACTGGTGGGGGGTATGTACGCAGATTTCTTATGCAAACCTAAAGTACTTAAATAAAATGGCATAGGTTCCAATGCTCTATCATTTATTTCACCTTTATTAAATATTTTACCATCATACAGGGCTTTCAACCTTAACAATCTAAATAATTTATATAGCTCCTTATCAGTCTCGAATTCATCACAGTTCTTTATGGGGCAAAAAGAAAGTCCTTTCATAAGGAGACTATGCTCCGCATCAGTTAGTGTATACTTGGAGATATTTACAACCAGATTTTCTTCAATAGACAGTTGGGAACTGAGATTAGGCAATTCATTTACCTTTACTTCCGCATGCCTTGCAGATATCTCCCGCCCCGTTGTTGACTGGGCATCTGTCGGAACTGATTCCAGGAGCTCCGTGTATCCATCCGATGCTCTCTTTGTGGGGTGGTGCTTCCGCCCTCCCCTCCGGTGTCTCCTTCTGAACCGGAGCCTAAAAAACTCTCCCCTGAGGATTAAAAGGATCCCTAGAGACTTAAGGGTTAAGTTAAGACCAACTATAGTTTCCAACAATGATTTTTATAATAATCGATTCGAAAGTATACTGAATAAAAGCTCATTCGACCTTATTGTGCTAACTGTTGAATGTCTGCAAATTGAAATTGAGAAGCAGAAAGGCATGGAGACAGAAGTCGAACGTACAATGGAATAAAAGTATACAATGGGAATGCTAAAAAGCACCAAAGAAGAAGTGGATGCATTATTGCTACAATACCGTCAGGAACTGGAACAGAGGAACAGGTTAAAGTTCAGTAGAGATGAGCAGGATTACGTCAATCATTGGGTGTACAACTGGTCATGTGATTATACATCACGTCATTGTGAATCACGTGAGGCATCAAACGACCAAGGCAGAGTTGGAGATAATGCATCATCAGGGGAGAGTTTTTTAGGCTCTGGTTCAGAAGAAGACACCAGAGGGGAGAGCACCACCCCACAAAGAGAGCATTTGATGGATACACGGACTTCCTGGAATCAGTTCCAACAGATGCCCAGGCAACAACGGGGCAGGAGATATTGGTGAGGCATGTGGAAGTAGAGGTAAATGAATTGCCTAATCTCAGTCCCCAAACGTCTATGGAAGAAAATCTGGTTGTGAATATCTCCAAGTATACACTAACTGATGTGGAGCATAGTCTCCTTATGAAAGGAGTTTCTTTTTGCCCCATTAAGAACTGTGATGAATTCAAGACTGATAAGGATCTATATAAATTCTTTAGATTGTTAAGGTTAAAAGCCCTGTATGGTGGTAAAAATTTGGATAAAGATTAAATAAATTATAGAGCATTGGAACCTATGCTATTTGATTTAAGTACTTAAGGTTTGCATAAGAAATCTTTGTACATACCCCCCCCCCCCATCAGTAATCCAGGTGTGGAGACCTTTGTAAAATTTGTGCAAAGGGATGTTAATAACTTATCCAAAAAAATGAATTTGACACCTAATAAAAATACAACATAATTTAACTAGGGAAGAACAAGAGGATATATCCCTGTTAAAGAATAACAAAGAGATAACTATTAAAAGTGCCGATAAGGGAGGAACCATTGTTGTAATAGATACACAATATTATATCCAAGAAATATTGCAACAACTATCAGATGGTGTGGTATATGAGATTTTAGACCACAACCACCGGTACAGCTATGGGCTCCAATGTGACCCCCTCATATGCCAATCTATTTATGAATGGTTTTGAAAACAACTATGTTTATAGAAATCAGTCATTTATTAGCTATTGCAAGCTTTGACTTAGATATATAGATGACATCTTTGGCATATGGGGGGGCATTGGAGTCTTTACTACAATTTGTGGAGGATATTAATAGGTCCATGACAGGTATTAAATTTACCCTTACATATTCACTTTGGCATATGGGGGGGGGGCATTGGAGTCTTTATTCCAATTTGTGGAGGATATTAATAGGTCCTTGACAGGTATTAAATTTACCCTTACATATTCTAAGCATGAAATTATTTTTTTGTATACTATGGTATATAAGCAGGGCAGTAAGATAATCACAGATCTCGACACAAAACCAACTGACAAGAATACTCTCCTTAGGAATGAAAGTTTTCATCCAGACATAAGTCCATACCTAGAAGCTAGCTACTGTGCACTAAGAGGATTGTCAAAGACCAGAAAAGGCTACCATATAGACTAAAGCTTATGGGTAAAAAATTTGTAAGTAGGGGTTATCCTAGGGAAATAATTGAAAGCAGTATTATTTACCTGGATAAGGAGAAAGATGTGAGCAGGAATGGTGTAAATAGATTGGTATTTTCTACAGAATACAGTGATAGGAGTAAGGATATATTTTGGGTAGTGAGGAAACATTGGTACCTTTTTGTCTAAATATAATCCAGAGGTGAAATCTTTTAAATTGTCCCCTATGCCATCATATCGTCGGGTAAGGAACCTTAGGGATAACTTGGTTAAGGCAGATGTAGGTACAACTAAACCAACTCACATTAACTAATTAACTACTCCTAATAAAGGTTGCTACCCGTCCCTTGTTTACATTGTGCACAATGCAATTTTATCATTAAAGGTACATTTTTGGCTCAAAATGATAAAAGGAAACAGCTTACTAATAATGGCCTATATACATGTCAAACTGACTATGTTATTTACTTGTTGAAATGCCCATGTGGGTTATATTATATTGGTGAGACCACCCAAGCCGCCAGGGATAGGTTTAGTCAACACAAAGCCTCAATTAAATCTAAAGATATGTCTCTACCTGTTTAAGCACACTTTACACTAATGGGTCATAATGTTAGTCAGCTCCGGTTCCAGGTCATTGACCATATCCCCCAACAAAGGAGAGGGGGGAACAATTAACTTAAATTAAAACAAAAGAAAGTTTGGTGGATACAATTTCTAAACACGCTCCACCCATATGGTCTGAATAGGGATTATGATTTGTATTTGTTTTTATAGAATTGAAAGGGTTTTGGTTTAATTATTTCTGGCACCACTAGATGTCACTATTTCTGTTATATTCCCAACCTGGATAGGTATGAGTTAATCTGATTTGAGAGGTGAGACTAAATTTGATTGGTCCAGATAGCCTTTTTAAATGTTTGTGTTCAGCTGTTTTAACTATGCATGATTAAGGACTATGTAGGTCCGAAACGTCGCTTTTATGGTACTGTATCTGAATAAAATATTTTTTCACCTTTAAAATCGTTGTGGTGCTGTCGCCTTTGATGTATGGACTGCATTTTTTGGAGGTTTGCGGATACTCCACTGTGACAGGCACATATTGGATACATTTATGTGGGTTTAGTTCTGGACTTAACTTGTTCATTTGTTATATATATATATATTATATTTTTTAATACAATTGAGAAAACAACCAGATTATGTTCTACAAAACAGACGCAGTCTGAACTTTTTATGCAAAACCTATGCGGCTCTCGACATTTATGAGCCAAAAATACAGAACGCTTTGATCCTATGTTGGTGCCGGTATGGATATACATTGTGGTGTTTGGAGTCTGCCTTACAGTGCCTTGAAGGTTTGGGGACATTAACTTCGGCCGCTCTTTCCCTGAAATCAAGAATCTCTAAAAAAGTGGAAGGTACACTACACCGGAGCCTTTGAAGTCATTTAAGTGACGTCAGAAAAGCAGGAGGACTTAACAGATGCAACAAAGTTACTCATTTATACACAAGCTCCCATGAAAGGGAGTCCCAGGAGGGGAATGTAAGATGCTTCTTGTACAGGATCACGTAAGCACCATAATTTGTTGGCATTGACTTTGCTGTTCCTATTAACTTCAATCTAAGTCTGGCCTGACCTTAAGTGCGGCGAAAGCCGCGGTTGTATACCGGAAGGTTCATGCATTCACTTGCTGACTTTGTTTCAATAATGTACAAAAGGCTATATCCAAATATCAACTCTGTGTCAATGTTTTATCCTATTGTGTGTCTTTTTGGGCCATATATAGCTAAATGAATTCTGTATCTAATTATATGCTGTAGCAGTTTATTTGGGGCATATTTAACTTATATATGGTTGTAACATTGTGTGGCCTAAGATGAGATACACTTTACCAGTGTTACATATATCTAAGAAATGTGCAACATAAGTTTGTTTGTATCTTTTTATGGTGGTGTCATAGAGAGATTTCTGGGATCTTTTATTGATGAATAATAAAATTGACTGTGTTTTAAAAATATAAAAAGAGTGCTGAATTCCCATTTTTTTTATCTTGGAGGAAGTAAATATCCTCCTTAAAATCTTCTGTTTAAAATATATTTGAATTTCTAGATAAAGGGTCTGCTCCATTACCTTTTAATAAAGGTTTCAATAAGGCATCATTTTCACCAAGTGGAGAAATCCTGGCAGGGGATATTGCATTTATCTCTCCTTTTAAATTATATATATATATATTGTAATTTATGTATTTATTTATTTGAATAGTTTTTGAATACAATTGAGAAAACAACCAGAATTTGAAAAGTAACAAATAGATTTTCATTAACAATTTGACTAGTAAAACAAAGATGTCAAGGTAAGTTAATATAATAATAATAATACAGCGTCCTCCTTGACCAGTTTAATAGGTCCGTTATTGTCTTGTTTCTCATTACTGAATTAAGCTGATGTATCTCAGAAAGAACAAAGATGCAATTGAGTCAGTTTAAGAACAGATAAAGGAACAATGAGATGATAGGTCAGAAAAGGAAAAGGAGAGAGTGGAAGTAAGGGGGGAAGGACCTCAAACCTCAACCAGACCTCGCCACACAACAAATATAATGAACTGAGCAGACATTGAGTCAGGGTTGTGATAAACAGAAACAATGTGTGTATGAGAATGTCTAATTAGAAGATGGGGTGGATTTGAATTGCTCCCAATAGAATTGCACAGAATGGAAAAAATACAGTTTTTGAATTTTTTATAAAAACAATAACCACCTTGGGTAAATAATTAATCTGTTCTAGACAACCAAATCTGCTATGTAGGAATGAAGGTAGATTTCCACGCTCTTGAAATAGAGGGTAAATATTTTTATATAATGGAGAAGCCCTGTCAAATTTCTAACAAATATTGGATTTGTAATAATATATTCTTAGAAATATGTGCTACATAATTAACCTTGACATAAGCAAATAGAAGCAGTAGAAATAACTTAAGGAATTTAATGATGTGGAATCCTATCTTATTTTAACCTAATCTTTTTTTGATCGATGGATAGCTGCATTTGTTGTGTTTTTTTAAAATTGCTACCACGTTTTGAGATAAAAGTATGACAAAGCACTATATCCACTTAATTATATTAAGTCCCTCAGTAAATATTGATCTTGTTGATGGATTACATTTACAAATAAACCAGTATTTCTCATTAGGCAATCTGGTTGAGTGCCTATGGGCACTGTATTTCAAAGAGAGTTCTTACTGGCTGGTCAATTAATACAACTTTACTGAACACTATTGTCATACATTTAGTTTTTATCCATATTTTTTATAGAACATCTGTTCCCCAGTGACATGTATTTACCACAAATTACACAAAGTATTGAATTTCACCTTTATAAAGATATAAATGTTTAAAGGGGAACTACATAATATTTTAGTGGAATTGTTCATGGCTCAATGCTTTGCATTGTATCAATATACTGTGGAAAATGTATATCATGTTGTCCACAAGCCTTTATCAAGACTTCACAAGCCTACAACAATAATATACATAGTGTTACCCCTTGACACACAACATTCCCACATTTAAACATAGTTTTACAAACAACTAATGTCAACTTGGATATTCACTTTAACCCATTTTATATTATGCATTCTGACCAAAATGTTTTACCCTACTTATACAAAACAATTTTACACTACATGATCAAAATTTAAGTTGTCACTAAAAACATGATCTCTAAGTGCAATGATCATATTACTCCAGCTGTTTATTAGTAGTAGAAACAGTATAGTAAATACATCTATTTCTATGTCTCAATATTTGGAAACTGCGAGTTGAAAATCCTTTACAAAGGCTTGACCTGCTTGTATAGAATATTCCTTAGTAATCCAAACATTCTTAACAAACACCTAGATTACGAGTTTTGCGTTCGTGTTTTAACGCTGAAAAAATGGCTATTTCAAGTATTGTCGGTATAGCTGTACAGCAAGCATTTTAGCCTGTAACGCAACATCAATCCCACAATTAAATGACGTTTTTGCATGGGATTTCCATAGTGCTGCCATTACAAGTTTTGCGGTGATGCTAAAAAGCAGGCATTACAGCCTATACCGACACAATCCATACCGCCATCTGAGACCAGTAGTTATGAGTTTTGCGCCACATAACTGTTACACAAAACCCATAACTAAAATGTTACAAAGTACACTAACACCCATAAACTACCTATTAACCCCTATTCCGCCACCCTCCCGCATCACAAACACTATATTAAAGTTATTAACCCCTAATCTGCTGCTCCCGACATCACCGCCACTAATAACATTTATTAACCCCTAATCTGCCACTCCCTACATCGTCACCACTATAATAAAGTTATTAACCCCTATTCCCCCACACCCCAACATCGCCCACACTATAATAAACATATTAACCACTATTTAGCTGCTCCCCGACATCGCCACCACTAAATAAATGTATTAACCTCTAAAGCTCTGGCCTCCCACATCACTGCCACTAAATAAACCTATTACCCATAAACCGCCACACCACCCCCACATTGCAAAAAACTAAATTAAACTGTTAACCTCCTAAACATAAAACCCCCCTAACTTTATATTAAAATTACAAGATCCCTATCTTAAAATAAATAAAAACTTACCTGGGAAATTAAAAAAACCTAAGTATATTAAACTAACATTACTATTACACTAATATTAAAATAACTATCAATTAAATAACTTAAATTACACATTAAAAAAAACTAACACTACTAAAAAAAATTAAATCTACAATTAAAATGATTAAAAAATACTAAAGTATCTTGAAAAAGGCTGCAAAGCTGAAACGTGTAGATGATGATGATAAGCAGTTTTTAACTCCAAGATCAGAGCACTCTGATGAGTTTCATGCAACAAGTATTTGACACATTTATGTTGGATACTTTGGAAACTTTGTATACTTATTATACTCCACTCAAAGACCTCTTTTCAAACAACCCGGTAATCCGCTCCTTTCATTGGTTCATCTGAAACCTGTGACCTCAACACATGACCCGGAACTAAGATCTGGAAAAGGAGTCCTGAAAGGTGATACACCGGACGCCGGATCTAAGGGTAAGCTTAGTCATGCAACATAGAAGCGGAGAAATCGTTAAGGATTTCGGATTCTGGGGAAAGCGTGAGTAACGAACTAAGTAGACACTATTATTGTAAAGTATTGAAGTCGAGTATACAAACATATATTATGAAACAAAACAAACACCTTTTATTTTTTATTTGAGTACGGGTTTAACGCACAGTAGGTCGTTCCTCATACTAACAATACGTTTAAATTTGGCTCAGCTTTAGACTTTAGATAGAAGCTGGCTCTCACAAACATTCCCTTATATTATATTAGATTTTCAATATGATGATCCGCTCACGATTTAGGGTTAGGCATATATGAAGAGTAACTTAAATAGAAATATCACGATCGATATTGAACATGGGAAGACTTTATTTACGATCAGTTCCACATATGTGCTTGTAAACATTTTTTCTAGACAATAGGCTTCAGCCAATGAGAGTGTCCATCTTACTTTTCTATCAATGTGAGCTCATCTCATATCGGGTTGTGGGTTTTTTTACTCACTAAAGCGAGTGGAAACGCCCCCCCCCCGTTATGTGAAACCATCTATAGGTTGAAAGAAACCCTTCGGTCATATGACATTGACCAATTGAAACATACATATAACGGTAATAACTTTCTTTATCCAATAGTTGGCCATAAACCAGTTAAAAGGAAAATCATTGAATGCTGACAAAACATTTGTGGGAAAAATCACGGAACCCAACTATTTGTTTCCAAAACAATACAAAGTCCATCCTAGACATATTAAGTACAGATTTTGCTTGGGCTGATTTAAAATAAGTTTCAGCAGACACTATGACCAATATATATTATTTTGAATTTTAAATATTATGTTAATAGGAGAATAGATCGAACAACCCTTTGATCACTGTGGGTCAATGCCAATTTTTTTATTATATAAATAAAAATATACAGTGTATTATTTTATTATCTAATTACTGTTTAGTATAGGATATTATTACTAAAGTATTTTGCATGTGCATGTTATTGCCATAATGTGGTTTTTACTCTATGTGAAAAACTGTTGTAATTAGAAGATCTGATGTCATCAGACAGGTGTTAGGTATCAATTAGCAAACACACCCCTCTGTAAGGAGGTTAATAGCTGTTAGTTTGTTATTTAAGGCAGAGGTAGGATGAAGAATGAATTTATGCCTGATGAAACGGTTTTAAACCGAGAAATGCGTTGCATTTGTGGGGTGTCATTGTTAACCCTTTTATCCACTTATCACAACAACTGCTGTGTTGTTGTTTTTTTAATTCTGTTTTTAATAAATAGCTATATTTTATTCCAAATGCACTCTGAGTAGATTTCTCTTCCTATCTTTTGCCTTTGCTGAATGTTCACTGGGACCTACACTCCTGCACAACTAAGAATCTACACCTAGGGGGAGCTGTTACACCTGCCTCAAAATTACAGCCTGCCTCTACCAGCACATAAGTGTGCTACAGGAGTATGTGAGTACCCATTTGTATCATCTAAGAGATATTGCCGGTTATACCTTTAATGGTCTGCACATGTAGTGCTTTCTTTTTGTGTTTTCTAATCTCTCACCAGCTACACAGTATTGCCTGGAGGGTGAGCTGTCACACCTATCTGAAATTGCAGCTTGTCTCTACCAGCACATAGGTGTGCTTCAAGAGTATGTGAGTACTCATTTGGCTCCAATCTGTTTGTTTTGTTTCATAGCATCTGATTATACCACACATGAGGTGCCCCTCTGTTTTCTTGCATTTTTTCAGCTATACCCGGACCAGTCGGTGAGGAGGAGGCAGCCCACATAAGAACATTGAGAAAAAGAAAGAATGGCACTAGCACTACAATAATGTTAATACAGGGTTGCTCGAATTAGATTAGATTGATATATGTTTATGTACGTATATATTTATCTATGCATATGCATATATCTGTACACACGTTCAAGTCTGTGTGTATATCAATCTTATTAGTGTAGCTTGTGGTGAGCTGGGGTGCTTGTGCACAGGAACAACTTTTGGATTGAGTCTAGAGCCCAAGAGAAGGGATCAAGACTAGAAATAGTGCACTTAGGCAGCACTCCCGTCCCTGATTTGAGTGAATAGTAATGATAAACTCACATTCAGGGCCAAAAAGTTTCTATTCAAAAAGGATTTACTTAAAACATAACTTTTATTCAACAAAGGTTATAAAATCAATATGTGTATGTGTGTGCTTTAAAAACACATAGGAACTGGATTGTAAATATTGGCTAATGGTCAATTAGGCAACCTAGTTATACTGTTATAAGGGGCACCTCTGAGGGGTCCCACTTTTTTATATATATATAGGTGCTTGTTTATATTTTATATCATGCGCTAGGGGTGGATTGGAGTGTTTCACAATGGGTTCACACCTAGGTGCTGTATATGGCACTTACTAGGTTTGTGGTTAGACTAGTCAAATGTCTAATTCTGGTTTTGCATATAGGGTGTCTGATATAATAGTTGTCAGATTGACTTTTTCCAGACCTTCTACTCCGGTCTGGTTTAGTATATTTGACTTCAGACTCTCAGGTAATATGAAAAATTCTACGTTGGTTATTAAGCTTCTGTCAGTGCCCTAATATCTCATAAAATACTTTAGGACTTTATGTCTTCTGGGTGGAGATATATATGCCAGGAGTTGAATTGGAGTATCTTTTACAACTTGTTATGGCATGTAATACTGAAGGTGCCTAGAGTTCTTTGTCACTTTTTATTTTAAGTGCAATCAATTAATAATGATACCAATGGATTTGATAGCAGATTTGTTGGAATAAATATAATACTAGCTTCCAATTGGTACACAGGGTCTACGTTACACCTTATTTAAAGCTGTAAGACATATACATTTTGGGATGAAGGATTGAATTTTCTTGGCTAAACAGAAATTTGCTTGGTGCAATATATTTTTTCTTCCTTTTCTTTTTATATTATGTATCAATTTCTGGTTTTGATATCTATTAACATATATGATCTGAAATGACCTGTTATTTAATCCACATCTTAGGGTGTTTAGTGTAAAATTTCAGATTTTAAGTCTTGTATTTGACTGTAGTAAAAATGTAATGATTTTATTTTTTTGACTTTTTTACTTTTGTATAGGCGATTTAGAGAATGCCTTATTTTGGCAAGTGTGCTTACAGGTTAAGTCTGTATGACATCACCTGGCATTCACCTCATAAGTGTGGCTTAATTTAAATTACCCACATAAAATACCCTTTATCTGTTTAGCTATATTTGAATTAGACATACATTACTCTTAAAGCTAAATCGTGCAGTAACTGTTTGTGCGTGTTGTAACTGATCTTGGTGGCTGTTTAACTTATATGTTAATTTTTTTTAAAAAAGGAAAAGAAAAAACTGTATCTTAAGAGAGGCCTTATTTTGGCCTTGTTAGTAATGTATTAAATCTAAATTCCAGTTCAAGTCTGTGTGTCCTTTACATCTATTATATCACTGGCGTGTAGCACAATTATCAAAATACCATGAGGGTCAGTGTATGATTACTTAAATACAATATGCTTAATAAAGTTTGTAATTAACATTGACTAGATATCATATAGTACTCGTACTGTTTGGAATGCAGTGTGCTGAAATAGCGTAATATGAGTCTTATAGTGATTCTCAAACAGTGTCTATTAGAGTTAGGTGTCGGCTTGTCTAGTAAATCTGAAGAAATATCTTATTTTACCACCTGTTGTTTGTAGATTACGTTTCTACAGTTTACCTAACCACTTTTGAATATTCGCT
The DNA here is from genome assembly GCF_027579735.1 of Bombina bombina. Classification (NCBI taxonomy): domain Eukaryota; kingdom Metazoa; phylum Chordata; class Amphibia; order Anura; family Bombinatoridae; genus Bombina; species Bombina bombina. The sequence goes on along the minus strand of NC_069502.1, from coordinate 308,090,528 downwards.
ATCCCCAAATTGTCTCTCCCCTTCTAGCGTGTCACCGAATTACTGAGTGTAATTCTGACCGTTCCGGTCAATAAGTTATGGTTGCTTTTTAGCAAATGTGACTATATGTATATATTGATCTTTGCCGGATTGCCAACTTATTGAATTAAATAAATTATGTAACCAGTTCTTATGCCATTAAAAAAACGACTAATTGGGGTGTTTGTTAGACTATACCCCCCCTGACATGTTTCGCCGTTACTATTTCGGCTTTCTCAAAGGTGACGCGCACCGGCGTCTGGGGCTTTTTAAATCTCTTGAACGAAAATGATTGGTCCTTATCAGCCAATCATGTTCCTCTGAACCGGAGGTGTGTGAATTTCGAGTACTGACGTCACACCTCTACTGTGTTGTGCTGCGTGATCCTCATGTAGTTTATGAACGGAATAACCTCTGGATACTATTGATATAATGGTTAGTCTCCAATAATTTTACTCAGAGGTAAAGTTTGTAACCGACCTGGTTGCTTATTAATATTGAGGTATTGAAACCAGATGGAACAATAATAAAATAGTAGGATATAATATGGCTAATATTCTATCTCTATTTGCTGAACGATCATAATTATATATCAGATTACTGAAATCTCCTGTCAACTGTATTGATCTGAATATTTTTTGGGGGGAGGTAAAATGATATGATCCATAAAGTGATATTATGTATTATTTTTTATTTTTTATTTTCTGTTATTTATTTTTTTAAGAGACAAACTGGATTTAAGCAAATTAAAATGCACTATGTTATTAGTGCTTGAACATAAGTGTACTTTTGACAACCCAAGTGGATTCATATCAGCTTAGTGAATGTCATATATTTTAATACTTAAGAGAAGAAGAGAGCTATTTATAAATAGGTGAATCTTTAGATGCGGTTGACATTGTGAGATGGGGAAGGGAATTGTGAAGTGGTGCACATCGAGAAAATGTGAAACATTAATGAATATGATACATTAACATTATGAAAGCAATAAACAATGTGACTCATAGGCTAGTGCTTGTTGTCTTATGAGTGATAAAGATGAATGTACAGTAAATAAGTGAATGCATAAATAGATATTTAGGGAGAGAGTTATCGGATATACTCGTGTAACATGATGATCCCTAATATGCAAAGAGATGAAAGGAGTGAAATGCTGTGGGAGAAGGAGACGTGAACACTAGTGTTAGTTATTCTAAAGTGCATTGGGAATGTGAATAGAGCGTGGGAGGAGTTGTTTAAAATGTGTATATAAGAACAAGTGGATCAGTGGATAATGTGATCAGTGTATTGTTCAAACTCCTTGAACATAATACTGTACTAAAATAGAATGTGTTAAAGAGGGGGTTGGTGTTGGCCCAGTGCCGAGCAAGTGTCTCTTAACATAGAGAAAAATAAAATGAAAAGCAAAAATAAATATACAACCAATATTATTGATCATAATAATGCAATACGGAATGTATGTAGAATTAAATATATTTGGTTATCTGGTTTAAAATAAAATATTAACCAATCATGATGTTTGGGTCTGCAATGGAGACCTTGTTTTAACCTTGGCTGATTTGACTGTTTCTTTTGTATCTGCAATTCAGATCTGCATGTCCCTAAAGGAACATGGAGTAGTTGTTTTGTTCATTCATACCCTTAGGGTATACTGAGTCCATTAAGTAGATCCACCTGGTTTCAGCCTTTAGGAGGGCTTTTTCCAGGTCACCACCTCTTAGACCCAAAGATATTTTTTGGATTCCATAGCACTTGAGTTCAGAAGTTTTGGATTGGTGATATCTGAAAAAGTGAGATGCAACAGACGTGATCTTCCTATCTTTCGACAAGTCAGATGGGGCATTTCGGATATTTCGCATGTGTTCCATCAGTCTTGTGTGTAACGTTCTAGTTGTCATTCCTATGTAGATTCGGGGACATTTGCACTGAAGGGCATAAATTACGCCCGAGGTGTTGCAGCTGATATATGTCTTGATTTTGTGATGATGTCCGAATCTATCCATTATAGATTTCTTTTTTATCATGTTACTGCAAGATGAGCAGTTTCCACAGGAAAAGGATCCTTGTTCTACTGGTCGTGTTTTTCTGGACTTATGTACGTAATGGCTGGGACTGAGTATTTCTTTCAGATTTTTGTTTTTTCTATAACTTAATTGGACTCGGTCTCCTATTAGATCTTTAAGTACAGGGTCAGCTTGAAGAATATGCCAATTTTTCTGGATTATATTTGTGATTAAATGGGTTTGTTGATTGTGCGTTAGCACTAATCTGGTTTTTGTATCACCTTTCTTGGCTTTGGTCATTACGTACATAAGGAATGACAACTAGAACGTTACACACAAGACTGATGGAACACATGCGAAATATCCGAAATGCCCCATCTGACTTGTCGAAAGATAGGAAGATCACGTCTGTTGCATCTCACTTTTTCAGATATCAACAATCCAAAACTTCTGAACTCAAGTGCTATGGAATCCAAAAAATATCTTTGGATCTAAGAGGTGGTGACCTGGAAAAAGCCCTCCTAAAGGCTGAAACCAGGTGGATCTACTTAATGGACTCAGTATACCCTAAGGGTATGAATGAACAAAACAACTACTCCATGTTCCTTTAGGGACATGCAGATCTGAATTGCAGATACAAAAGAAACAGTCAAATCAGCCAAGGTTAAAACAAGGTCTCCATTGCAGACCCAAACATCATGATTGGTTAATATTTTATTTTAAACCAGATAACCAAATATATTTAATTCTACATACATTCCGTATTGCATTATTATGATCAATAATATTGGTTGTATATTTATTTTTGCTTTTGTTTTTATTTTTCTCTATGTTAAGAGACACTTGCTCGGCACTGGGCCAACACCAACCCCCTCTTTAACACATTCTATTTTAGTACAGTATTATGTTCAAGGAGTTTGAACAATACACTGATCACATTATCCACTGATCCACTTGTTCTTATATACACATTTTAAACAACTCCTCCCACGCTCTATTCACATTCCCAATGCACTTTAGAATAACTAACACTAGTGTTGCACAATTTAAAGAATTCACGTCTCCTTCTCACACAGCATTTCACTCCTTTCATCTCTTTGCATATTAGGGATCATCATGTTACATGAGTATATCCGATAACTCTCTCCCTAAATATCTATTTATGCATTCACTTATTTACTGTACATTCATCTTTATCACTCATAAGACAACAAGCACTAGCCTATGAGTCACATTGTTTATTGCTTTCATAATGTTAATGTATCATATTCATTAATGTTTCACATTTTCTCGATGTGCACCACTTCACAATTCCCTTCCCCATCTCACAATGTCAACCGCATCTAAAGATTCACCTATTTATAAATAGCTCTCTTCTTCTCTTAAGTATTAAAATATATGACATTCACTAAGCTGATATGAATCCACTTGGGTTGTCAAAAGTACACTTATGTTCAAGCACTAATAACATAGTGCATTTTAATTTGCTTAAATCCAGTTTGTCTCTTAAAAAAATAAATAACAGAAAATAAAAAATAAAAAATAATACATAATATCACTTTATGGATCATATCATTTTACCTCCCCCCAAAAAATATTCAGATCAATACAGTTGACAGGAGATTTCAGTAATCTGATATATAATTATGATCGTTCAGCAAATAGAGATAGAATATTAGCCATATTTTATCCTACTATTTTAGTATTGTTCCATCTGGTTTCAATACCTCAATATTAATAAGCAACCAGGTCGGTTACAAACTTTACCTCTGAGTAAAATTATTGGAGACTAACCATTATATCAATAGTATCCAGAGGTTATTCCGTTCATAAACTACATGAGGATCATGCAGCACGACACAGTAGAGGTGTGACGTCAGTACTCGAAATTCACACACCTCCGGTTCAGAGGAACATGATTGGCTGATAAGGACCAATCATTTTCGTTCAAGAGATTTAAAAAGCCCCAGACGCCGGCGCGCGTCACCTTTGAGAAAGCCGAAATAGTAACGGCGAAACATGTCAGGGGGGGTATAGTCTAACAAACACCCCAATTAGTCGTTTTTTTAATGGCATAAGAACTGGTTACATAATTTATTTAATTCAATAAGTTGGCAATCCGGCAAAGATCAATATATACATATAGTCACATTTGCTAAAAAGCAACCATAACTTATTGACCGGAACGGTCAGAATTACACTCAGTAATTCGGTGACACGCTAGAAGGGGGGAGACAATTTGGGGATAGCGAATATTCAAAAGTGGTTAGGTAAACTGTAGAAACGTAATCTACAAACAACAGGTGGTAAAATAAGATATTTCTTCAGATTTACTAGACAAGCCGACACCTAACTCTAATAGACACTGTTTGAGAATCACTATAAGACTCATATTACGCTATTTCAGCACACTGCATTCCAAACAGTACGAGTACTATATGATATCTAGTCAATGTTAATTACAAACTTTATTAAGCATATTGTATTTAAGTAATCATACACTGACCCTCATGGTATTTTGATAATTGTGCTACACGCCAGTGATATAATAGATGTAAAGGACACACAGACTTGAACTGGAATTTAGATTTAATACATTACTAACAAGGCCAAAATAAGGCCTCTCTTAAGATACAGTTTTTTTCTTTTCCTTTTTTAAAAAATTAACATATAAGTTAAACAGCCACCAAGATCAGTTACAACACGCACAAACAGTTACTGCACGATTTAGCTTTAAGAGTAATGTATGTCTAATTCAAATATAGCTAAACAGATAAAGGGTATTTTATGTGGGTAATTTGAATTAAGCCACACTTATGAGGTGAATGCCAGGTGATGTCATACAGACTTAACCTGTAAGCACACTTGCCAAAATAAGGCATTCTCTAAATCGCCTATACAAAAGTAAAAAAGTCAAAAAAATAAAATCATTACATTTTTACTACAGTCAAATACAAGACTTAAAATCTGAAATTTTACACTAAACACCCTAAGATGTGGATTAAATAACAGGTCATTTCAGATCATATATGTTAATAGATATCAAAACCAGAAATTGATACATAATATAAAAAGAAAAGGAAGAAAAAATATATTGCACCAAGCAAATTTCTGTTTAGCCAAGAAAATTCAATCCTTCATCCCAAAATGTATATGTCTTACAGCTTTAAATAAGGTGTAACGTAGACCCTGTGTACCAATTGGAAGCTAGTATTATATTTATTCCAACAAATCTGCTATCAAATCCATTGGTATCATTATTAATTGATTGCACTTAAAATAAAAAGTGACAAAGAACTCTAGGCACCTTCAGTATTACATGCCATAACAAGTTGTAAAAGATACTCCAATTCAACTCCTGGCATATATATCTCCACCCAGAAGACATAAAGTCCTAAAGTATTTTATGAGATATTAGGGCACTGACAGAAGCTTAATAACCAACGTAGAATTTTTCATATTACCTGAGAGTCTGAAGTCAAATATACTAAACCAGACCGGAGTAGAAGGTCTGGAAAAAGTCAATCTGACAACTATTATATCAGACACCCTATATGCAAAACCAGAATTAGACATTTGACTAGTCTAACCACAAACCTAGTAAGTGCCATATACAGCACCTAGGTGTGAACCCATTGTGAAACACTCCAATCCACCCCTAGCGCATGATATAAAATATAAACAAGCACCTATATATATATAAAAAAGTGGGGACCCCTCAGAGGTGCCCCTTATAACAGTATAACTAGGTTGCCTAATTGACCATTAGCCAATATTTACAATCCAGTTCCTATGTGTTTTTAAAGCACACACATACACATATTGATTTTATAACCTTTGTTGAATAAAAGTTATGTTTTAAGTAAATCCTTTTTGAATAGAAACTTTTTGGCCCTGAATGTGAGTTTATCATTACTATTCACTCAAATCAGGGACGGGAGTGCTGCCTAAGTGCACTATTTCTAGTCTTGATCCCTTCTCTTGGGCTCTAGACTCAATCCAAAAACACATAAGAACATTGTATATCCCTTTTTCTCCGGTCATCCGGTCACACATTTCTAAGAAAGACTTTGGGCTCTGTGTTATCCTTTATTCAAAGATTTCAAGGTTTTATATATTTTGGTTCTTGTGATGTATGAATTGCTCTGAATTTTCCATGCATAGTGATTTATTTTTGCACTGATTTATCCATGCACCTTTAGCGCCCCCTCCATTTGGTTGTTTTTACAAACATATATTGCATCTAATAACAGCAGAATTTTTACCCTACCCCTTTTTATACACTATAAACACAGGAACTTTCCATCTGCTAGCAGAAATTGTTATAAATCACCTGTTATGAATTGCCTGTTTTGGATATAGAGAGCCATATTTCTGGACAGCCATCGTATTTTTGAAAACTTATTTTTTTTAAACTTATTTTTTGATTTTCAGAGGAGCCATTCCTCAAACATTTTACCCCATTTTATTATAATTTTAATTTTGATTTTATTTCCAAACATTGTATACCACCGGTGGTTCTTATGTAACATTTTTTATAATTTTTGTTTATGAAGATTAAATTATATATTTTATTTAAGTTTTTTGGGTATATAAGTTTTATCATAGTATAAACTCTGATTATTATTGATCTCCCATATAGCTGCTTGTTTTTAGCACTCCCTTGAATTGTCATTTTTTAAAAGTACAAAAAATAACAAACACTAAATTACGAAAAAAATAACAAACAAAATTATCCAAAATAAAAACAATTACACCTAATCTAATAGCCCTATAAAAATAAAAAATCCCCCCCAAAATAAAAAAAACCCTAGCCTACAATAAACTACCAATAGCCCTTAAAAGGGCCTTTTGTAGGGCATTGCCCTAAAGAAATCAGCTTTTACCTGAAAAAAATACAAAGACCCCCCAACAGTAAAAACCACCACCTAACCAACGCCCCAAAATAAAAACCTAAATCTAACACAAACCTAAGCTACCCATTGCCCTGAAAAGGGCATTTGTATGGGCATTGCCCTTACAAGGGTATTTAGCTCTTTTAAAAAAAGTCCAAACCCTAATCTAAAAAAAAAAAACACCCCAAAAAAGTTTACAAAACCTAGCACTAACCCCCGAAGATCCACTTACAGTTTTTGAAGTCTGGATATCCAGGTAGCAAGAAGTCTTAATCCAGGCGGTGTCTTCTATCTTCATCCCAGCGGCGTCTTCTATCTTCATCCCGTCTGCGCGGAGCGGGTCCATCCTGAAGACATTCGGCACAGAGCATCCTTTTCATGTGGTCACTGACGTATACTGAATCTTCAATGCAAGGGAGCCTTTTCAAAATTGTGTCCATTGCATTCCTATTTGCTGATTTGATTTTTGAAATTCAAATCAGCCAATAGGATGAGAGCTACTGAAATTCTATTGGCTGTTTTTTTTTAATATTTCCTTTTTATTGTTAAAGGTAATAATATATGGTTACAGAAAAAAAAGAAAAAAACTGTATTACTTAAAGCATATAAAAAAAGAAAAAAAAAAGAAGGGAGAGAAATAGCATTCAGAATTTGAATACAATACATATAATTTTGCATATTTAACTTTTCTCTCCTTGACACAACAGTCATTAATACAATCTTAGCCTGTGTCAGCATTAATCATGCAACTAAATCACTTTATATATTAAGCAAAATAGCAAGGCAAATTTATAATTACAAGTACCAATACTAACATTCAGCTTTATTTTTTCACAGATTCAACCTTTAGTTTATTTGAAGGAGTAAAACCACCAAAAAAATCATTTATCAGATTCCGAACTTGAGGGGTTTGGGGGGGAGGGAACCCCTAAAAAAAAAGTAAAATAAAACAACACACATTAAAAAAAAAAAAAAAGGAAAAAGAAAAACAGAAAAGCCTCCGAGGAGGATATAGAAAAATAAAGAAAATGAGATAAAACTAGCCCCGTCACCTGTTCTTATTAATCTTAAATCATATTTTCTAATGGTATTAACAACTGATTCTGTATATTAGTGTTTTTATATTGTCTAATAAAATCTATCCATTTTATAATGAATTTATTTTGTTGCCATTCTGAATTGTTTACATTATCAAACTGTTCTATTATATATTGCGTTTGCAATAGGAATGTTAAATTGTTTATAGTGGGCGCCCTTTTCTGCTTCCAATTTTTAAGGATGAGATATCTCCCACCCAAAATTACTATATTAAAAAAGACTCTATTTATCAGTTTGTCAGATGTGTCTAATAAAAAAAATTCTATGTTGCAATTCTATTAGAAAATTTGTAGCTGCCACTTTAGTTAAACAAAATTGTATACGTTTCCAAAATTGATTAATTTTTGGGCAGCTCTAAAACATATGAATCAAATCAGCTTCAGCTGAGCAATAGCGGGGGCATACATTTGATCCTTGTGACGACCATTTATTTATTCTGAATTTCTCGTCAATTTGCCGAAAGTGTGGCCTCGTCTAAGAGGCTTATACTATATTTTACTTGATCTTCATTCAAGTTTGGGATATTTACTTGCCATTTTAAGCATATTTGAGCAATATTCGATTCCCCTATCTTACTGAGAATCATATTATACCAAAACTTAATAGCCTACCTTATACAATGCTAAACCCATTTTTACTCCTGGATGAGTCCATGGAGTTTTATTACTTTCAATAGCTTTAAAAAAACAGTTTCTAACTTGAGGATATGCATAGAAATCAGAATGAAAACACTCTTTGAGTCTTTCAAATTAATTTATATTGTGCGATTCAAGTTCCCAAAGTTGTATTAAATAAATAAGCCCGGCATTGGCCCATTTCCTAAATACTTGGTTACTTAAGCCAGGAGGGAATCGTGGGTCACCTTTAATAGGGAGTGATTCTGAGATAAAACGGTCAGATTCTAATTTACGTCGTATATCCTGCCATGCAATTATAATTGATAAATGATATAATGTTTGTTTATTTTTTATTCTCTTTTGGATCTCTTTGTTAGGGCAGTGTAACAATGCTTTCAAGGAGAAAGGACAAACTAGATTTTGTTCTGCCTCAGTGAATGCTATATAACTCCCTCCCATAAACTAATCCATAGCAATTTTATATTATAGATGTTATATAAGGCAAAGTTAGGTAGTGCCAACCCACCATATTGTTTTAATTGTGATAATTTATACAACAAGATTTGTTTAGTACCCTTCTCCCACATGAATCGTCTCATTGATTGATCCAAACAGTTAAGATTCCTTTTTGATATATTTATGGGGATATTTTGCATGAAATATAAGAGCTTGGGTAAAATTATCATCTTAATTAGATTAATTCTCGCAGTGATTGAGAGTGGGAGGTTATCCCATTTCATCAAGTCAAATTTGATTTTCGCAAATAAGGGTAAATAGTTCAGACTATACCAATCCCCCGGATTTGTGCTAATCTTAATTCCTAAATATGTAAAAAATTGCGCTGCTACTCTAAAAGGAGGTGTATACTGATTCTGCTGGTGTTTACTCAGCTAGAGAAGTTCTGATTTGTATATATTAATTGTGTAACCTGAAAAAGAACCAAATTCCGCTATAATTTCTAGAATCTTAGGTATTTCCTTCTGGGCATCATTTAAAGCTAGTATCAAATCATCTGCATATAATAAAAGTTTAACAGGCTTATTGCCTATCTTAATCCCCCTTAAACTCTCTCTAAGAATAACTGCAAGAGGCTCGATAGCTAAATTTAATAATAATGGCAAAATTGGACACCCCTGCCATGTTCCAGTAGAGATCGGGAAGGGTCTGGTATCTGAGCCATTAACCATTAAAATAGAGGTTGCGTTAGACTATAAGGCACGGATACATTCTAGAAACTGGTCTTTAAACCCAAAATTCACCATAGCTTGGAATAAGTGATCCCAGATAATTGAGTCAAATGCTTTATGGGCATCGACTGCTAAAATAGCAGAATCTTGTTCAATCTTATTTTTGGCGTCTGAGAGTCTATTAAGACAAAAAACTTTACGTATGTTTGCTGACATATTTCTTTTAGCCATGAAACCAACCTGATCCACATGAATTAACGGACTCATAATTGTCTTCAATCTATCTGCTAAAATGGCAGTAAATAGTTTGTAGTCCGAGTTCAAGAGAGATATTGGACGATAAGAATCAGTTATTTCAGGATCTTTCCCTTTTTAAAGAAGCAATATTATTTTTGATACAGAAAAATTAGGTGAGGGGATCTTACCATTAAGTAAATAATCATTAAATAAATCCGTAAGTATTGTGACTTCATTTTTCAAAATTTTATAAAATTCTGCCGGTAAAAGATGTGGCCCAGCAGCTTTATCTACTTTAAGATTGTCTATTGCATTAGAAACTTCAGACTCCTTAATTGGTGTATTCAGTTTTTCTAGATCCTCTGCCGAAAGTTTAGGCAATCTAATTTTTTCCCAAAACTCCTGTTTATTTTGCAAGTTAATATCCGGTACTGAATATAGATCCTTAAAGTATTTGTAAAATTCTGACTTAATTATATCAAGATTCAATATCTTTTTCCCCTCGATATTGAGCGATTTTATATGATAAATCGGTTTCCTTGCATTCACGTATCTGGCTAATAGTTTCCTGATATTATTTCCAAATCTATAAAATCTAGTTTTATTCTTTAACTCTTGTATAGTAATTTTCTTTAAGCCAAAAACTTCCCATTCTTGCTTAGCCTTCACATAGTTTTGCCAGTTACTTTGAGTATGAGAGGCAATATATGCATTATATTTGTTTTTTAGACAATTTGAAAGTTCAGTCTCTCTTAAGTATAATTTTTTCTTAAATCTAATAGTGTATTTTTTAATTTCTCCTCTAGCAACCGCCTTGGCGGTTTCCCAAAAAATCTCTTTTTTAGTCATGTATGCTGCATTCTGTTGAGCATATTCATGCCAAATAGTGATAAGTCGGTTTCTAAATTCCATGTTAATAGCTAAATATCGAGGGGAACCATAGCTCTTAGCTGGCTCATATCTACCAATTTCCCACTTTATCTCTAAGGATATCGGGGCATCTGAAATAGTAAAATTATCTATTTGGGCTTTAATATCTAGATTAATCATTTTGTCTGATCCTAAAAAAAAATCTATTCTTGAGAATGTCCTATATTTTTTAGATTCACATGAAAATTCTCTACTGTTAGGGTATAACAGTCTCCTTTAATATGCAATGCACTAGAAATTCTATTGGCTGTTCAAATCAGCCAATAGGATGAGAGCTACTGAAATTCTATTGGCTGATTTGAACAGCCTGGATTCGCCGCCTGGATGTCCAGACTTCAAAAACTGTAAGTAGGGGTTAGTGTTAGGTTTTTTTAAACTTTTTTTGGGTGGGGTTTTTTTTTAGATTAGGGTTTGGGCTTTTCTTAAAAGAGCTAAATGCCTTTTTCAGGGCAAGAAAGAGAGCTGAATGCCCTTTTAAGGGCAATGCCCATACAAATACCCTTTTCAGTGCAATGGGTAGCTTAGGTTTTTGTTAGAGTTAGGTTTTTTTTATTTTGGGGGGTTGGTTGGTTGGTGGGTTTAACTGTTGGGGGGGTCTTTGTATTTTTTTTACAGGTAAAAGAGCTGATTTCTTAAGGGCAATGCCCTACAAAAGGTCCTTTTAAGGGCTATAAGTATTTTATTGTAGGCTAGGGATTTTTTTATTGGGGGGGGGTATTTTTAATTGGCTATTAGATTAGGTGTAATTGTTTTTGTTTTGGATAATTTCGTTTGTTATTTTTCATAATTTAGTTTTTGTACTTTACTGTTTTTTATTTTTTGTAATTTTGTAGATTTCATTTTTTTCAGTAGTAAAGTTTTTTTAATGTGTAATTTAATTTATTTAATTGATAGTTATTTTAATTTTAGTATAATAGTAATGTTAGTTTAATTTATAGTTTAAATTTAGTTTTTTTTTTTTTTTATTTCCCAGGTAAGTTTTAATTTATTTTAAGATAGGAATATTGTAATTTTAATGGAAAGTTAAAGGGTTGTTAGGTTTAGAAGGTTAATAGTTTCATTTAGTTTTTTGCGATGTGGGAGGCTGTTGGTTTAGGGGTTAATAGGTTTATTTAGTGGCAGTGATGTGGGAGGCCAGAGGTTTAGGGGTTAATAACTTTATTTAGTGGCAGCGATGTCAGGGAGCGGCGGAATAGGGGTTAATATCTTCATTATAGTGTGGGCGATGTTGGGGTGCGGGGGAATAGGGGTTAAAAACTTTATTATAGTGGCGGCGATATTGGGAGTGGCAGATTAGGGGTTAATACATTTATTTCGGTGGCAGCGTGTCGGGAGCGGCAGATTAGGGGTTAATAAGTTTATGTAGGTGTCGGCGATTTCGGAGGCCGCAGATTAGGGGCGTTTAGACTTTGGGTTTATGTTAGGGTGTTCAGTTTAAACGTAACATTTTTTCCCCATATACATCAATGGAGTTTGCGTTATGGAGCTTTTCATTCCACGATCGCAGGTGTTAGTTTTTTTTCTAACACTCTCTCCCCATTGATGTCTATTGGTAAAGTGTGCATGAGCACGTCAAAGCAGCGCTTGGATTTTGTGCGGTATGGAGCTCATCGCCACCATATCACATGCACAAGGCAGCTTTTTAGAAACTCGTAATGGCAACGCTATGGAGGGTGAAATAACGCAACTTTTGTTGCATTTGTTTCACACCCTCTATAGCGCAATACATGTAATCTAGGTGAAAGTTAGTTAATACAATAAAAATATTTGATATTTTATATATGCACACAACAAGCGAAATAAGCTCATAAATCATTCAAAACTAAATGTGAGACAGTCAAGTAGTACATCAAAATAATAGCATAAACTTCAATTCTGATACTTGTTGAACAACCTGTGCGCATTATAAGAGATCAATGTCTATAAATGTGCTATTATCGAATTGCCCACACTTATTATAAAGTCAAACTTACATCGTTAGACTATGTAAGTTGGCGCATAAGGTTAAACAAGACAAGAATGAGCATAGTAACACTATTGGGCTAAATGTAAATACAGGATTAAATTTAAATAAACATTAAAATACCCATTCTAACTTTAAGTCTCGCTTGCTGTGATACAGGATTTGAAATCCTAGGTGGCTATTTTGCCGCTCTCCCCTAGTTACAGTGTTTGCACGCAGTATGTTTTACTCGCAATCAAAGCAAGGTAATTGGTGGAGGGGGAGAGGGGCATGGTATTACCTACATGTGACTTGAGCAGCATAATATGTATCACTTAAAGAGACACTGTTTAAAGGAATACTATTATACTTGAGTACTAAAAGAATATCAACCTCAAAAAAATAATAAAATTAATGTTATATAGCTAGATAAAGGGAAATGGACAGTATCATATAGCACATACTTCTAACTAAATATAGGTATATCTCAAGTAGCGGAGCACTTACAAGGGGCGCAATACTTAGATATTAGATATTAAGTTTAGCCAAACAACTATAACAAAGATGATATATAGGGGGGTAGTTATCAAGCCGTCAACCTCAAATACGCTGGAATTCCGCAGCGTATTTGTGGCGAGGCTGATTCACCTTAGTTATCAAAGGCTAGAGACCGGCAAAAGTAGAATTTAGTGACGTAAGCTTCGATCCGCCGGACTCAGTCTGACACAGATCGATTCTTACGTCACTCCAGATCGGAACAGCCAATAGAATGCGAGCTCAATCTGATTGGCTGATTGGATCAGCCAATCGGATTGAACTTCAATCTGATTGGCTGATTCAATCAGCCAATCAGATATTTCCTACCTTAATTCCGATTGGCTGATAGAATGCTATCAGCCAATCGGAATTGAAGGGACGCCATCTTGGATGACGTCCCTTAAAGGAGCCTTCATTCGTCGGTAGTCCGTCGGGAAAGAAGGATGTTCCGCGTCGGCGGAATGAAGATGGATCCTGAAGAAAGAAGATTGAAGACCCCGCTTGGAAGATGACATCGCCCGGATGGAAGACTTCTTCAGCGCCACTTGGAGGATCACTTCATCGGATGGAAGACTTCTTCAGCGCCCCTTGGAGGATCACTTCTGCCGCTCCGGATCTCCTCTTCGGTTCCATCGGTGGGTCGGCTGGCTGAAGACAACTCAAGGTAGGATGATCTTCAGGGGGGTAGTGTTAGGTTTATTTAAGGGGGTTTGGGTTAGATTAGGGGTATGTGGGTGGTGGGTTTTAATGTTGGGGGGGTTGTATTTTTCTTTTACAGGCAAAAGAGCAGTTTTCTTTGGGGCATGCCCCGCAAAAGGCCCTTTTAAGGGCTGGTAAGGTAAAACAGCTTTGAATTTTTTTAATTTAGAGTAGGGTAGGGAATTTTTTTATTTTGGGGGGCTTTTTTATTTTATTAGGGGGCTTAGATTAGGTGTAATTAGCTTAAAATTGTTGTAATATTTTTTAAATGTTTGTAACTTATTTTTTTTATTTTTTGTAACTTAGCTTTTTTTATTTTTTGTACTTTAGTTAGTTTATGTAATTGTATTTAATTGTAGTTATTTGTAGGTAATTTATTTAATTAATTCAATGATAGTGTAGTGTTAGTTTTAATTGTAACTTAGGTTAGGATTTATTTTACAGGTAATTTTGTATTTCTTTTAGCTAGGTAGTTATTAAATAGTTAATTTAATAACTATTCTAACTAGCTAAAATAAATACAAAGTTACCTGTAAAATAAATATAAATCCTAAAATAGCTACAATGTAATTATTAATTACATTGTAGCTATCTTAGGGTTTATTTTACAGGTAAGTATTTAGTTTTAAATAGAAATAATTTATTAAAGTATAGTGTAGTGTTAGGTGTAATTGTAACTTAGGTTAGGATTAATTTTACAGGTTAATTTCTCTTTATTTTAGCTAGGTAAGCTATTAAATAGTTAATAACTATTTAATAGCTATTGAACCTAGTTAAAATAAATGGAAAGTTACCTGTAAAATAAAAATAAATCCTAAGATAGCTACAATATAATTATTATTTATATTGTAGCTATATTAGGGTTTATTTTAAAGGTAAGTATTTAGTTTTAAATAGGATTAATTTAGTTAATAATAGAAATATTATTTAGATTTCTTTAATTAATATTTAAGTTAGGGGGGTGTTAGGGTTAGTGTTAGACTTAGGTTTAGGGGTTAATAATTTTATTACAGTGGCGACAGTGTAGGGGGGGCAGATTAGGGGTTAATACGTTTAATATAGGTTGTGGCGGGGTCCAGGAGCGGCGGTTTAGGGGTTAAACTATTTATTTAGTTGCGCGCGAGGTGTGGGATCAGCAGGATAGGGGTTAATAACTTTATTATGGAGGGCGACGGTATAGGGGCAGGATAGGGGTTACTAGGTATAATGTAGGTTGCGGTTGTGTCCGGTAGCGGCGGTTTAGGGGTTTATACATTTATAAGAGTTGCGGCGGGGTCTAGGAGCGGCGGTTTAGGGGTTACTAACTTTATTTAGTTGTGGGGGGCTCCGGGGGCGCCGGTAAAGGGGGTAGAACAGTGTAGTTTAGTGTGGGTGCTTAGTGACAGGCTAGCAAGAAAGCTTTCAAAAAGCCGAAGAGCAGCGAGATCGGATGAGTGATAACTCTCACAATCCGCTGCTCATCGCCCCGTACTTGGTGCGCGGATTTTTGACAGCTTTTTTGATAACTTAGGCGAATTTTTGCAGGTTTGCGGCGGCGATGTGAGGCGAGCTTAGGCAGGCATATTGGGCCGGCGAAGGCAGGTAAAGTAGACACGTTGATAACTACCCCCCATAATATAACCAAGTGAACAACCAATGTTGTGGGACTGGAGATTTAACCTTAGCCAATACATTTCAAAATATTATTTTTAATGGATGATCCATTGCACTTAAATAATGATTTTACAAATAAAAGTAAGGTCAAATAAATTATAGATGGATTTATTAATATTAATTGTATATACAAGAATCGGAATATGGATAATTTTTAATGAACTTCATCTATATTCTATAAAATCTATAAGGCTAACATGCTGAAAGATGTCAAGTTAAGGACCGTGGACTCTATTCGCCACTCCACTATAATATAGTATGAACCCCCTGATGATTAAAACACATTGTCAATGAGTGCATCACCAATGATGGTATTTTTAATCACTATAACAGCACTCATGGAGAAAGAGTTATTTTATAGGTGTCTTTAAAAAATGAAGTGACTACATATTGATACATTGGTTAATTACCATGCTCAACACTATTAACAGGATTAACAAAGATCATAGATTACTAAAATAAAGAATAGTCCAAATGTACATTAAGTCCACTGGGTACTAATGCATTCAGTCTGTAGATCCACTGTGCCTCAAATTTTAGTAATTATTTTTCCCTATCACCCCCTCTATTAAGAAATGTCATCCTATCTATGAGCATATCTTGTAGGGACGATATGGAATGATTAAACTGCAAAAAATGCCTAGCCACCGGTTGTTCAGAGTGGCCATATTTGAACGCTGTCAGTAGGCACTTTTGTGGTTGTCAAGTCTTTCTCTGAATGTGGTACAAGTTTTCCGAACATAAAAAAAACCACATGGACAGGACAAGTAATAAACCACATAGACGATGTCTAATGGATTTTGCTAACAGGACTTTAATTCCATCATCCAAATAAAACAAAGTGTTGCAAGTGACACATTTGCCATATTTGTATAATCCATTTTTTACTCTCTTTAGCCACATTGGGTTCTTTTTCATGGACCGGTCTTCATGAGCAAAGCTTTTAGATTATGTCTTTGTTTATAAACCAGTTGAAGACAAAGTGTCCCCCTAAACGGTAATGAAGGATATTCATTAATTAATGGCCAATATTTGCCTAAAACTTTCTTGACTTTGAAGATCACTGGAGTGTAAGTAGTAAGAAAATTAATGGTGGGTATCTGGTGGTCAACATTCCTATTACTACTTCTACTTAGTGATGTTTGTTGGTCCTAATTTCGAATTTCATCCAGTATCTCATCAATGTCACTCCCATGATATCCTCTTTGGAGAAATTTGGTTTTCATTAGATCAAATTGCTGTGCTTTTTTATCTGAATTAGTGTTATTCCCTATAAATCTCAATAATTAAGATTTAAGCATGCCCCTTTTAAATTGTGGTGGATGATAGCTATCAGACTGTAGTAGTGTATTTTTTTGTCTGTGGGTTTAGTGTACAAGGTTGGTTTTTTGTTGTTGTTTTTTTTTTTGTTTCATCTGCTTATTGAAAAACATATAATAATACAGACTTCGAGGTAAAGGTGAGAAAAGAAAAAAAAACAGCTGAACAGCCAATATACATTCCTCTTCAAGTCCGAGTATTTTCACTTATTACAGATGATAATATCTAACATAACTCGAATATAACAATAATACCTATCAATGTCTTGTGCTTACTAGTGCAAGTTTATTTATCTTTATCTTTAAAGGGACATGAAACCCAATTTTTTTCTTTCGGGATTTAGAAAGAGCATGTCATTTTAAACAACTTTCTAATTTACTTCTATTATCTCATTTGCTTCATTCTCTTGATATCACTTGCTGAAAAGCATATCTAGATATGCTCAGTAGCTGCTGATTGGTTGCTGCACATAGAGGCCTTGTGTGATTGGCTCACACATGTGCATTGCTATTTCTTTAACAAAGGATATCTAAAGAATTGAGCAAATTATATAATAGAAGTAAATTGGAAAGTTGTTTAAAATTACATGCCCTATCTGAATCATGAAAGTTTAATTTTGACTAGACTGCCCCTTTAAGTCCACTTTTTAAGTCCACCTTTTCGGCATCCGCCGCTAACAAAATCGCTGGTATTTTATTCTGTTTGACATAGTTCATCAGGGTCAACACCCTGATGGTGTTGTCCCTTGCCTCTCTCCTAGGAACAAAACCTACTTGGTCAGTGTGTTTTATAGTTTGAATGATTTTGTTAAGTCTCCTTGACAATATTTTCCCTAGTATTTTTACATCTGTATTTAAAAGAGAAATTGGACGGTAATTACTTGGGTCTGTGGGTGTTTTGCCTGGTTTCGGTATCACGGCTATATGTGCTAAAAGCAAATTTGTGGGTAGGGTTTTTGTCTCATCAAGTGTGCGAAACAAAGAGAACAGGTGGGGAACTAATATTTGTCTGAACATCTTATAGTAGATGTTCGTAAAGCCATCTGGCCCTGGGCTTTCCCGGCGGGAAGTTCCTTTATTGCTTTCAATATCTCTAGTTTAGATATGGGGCTATCCATTTTATCTATTTGGGTTTGGTCTAGTTTGGGGAGATTTTTTATATAGTCTCTCATTTGATCTAAATGTTCTTGAGAGACATTAGAGTCTAGGTTATATAGCTTGGCATAAAAATTGCTAAAGAGATTAGCTATTTCTTTACTATCATAGATAGGTCGGTTGTCTGGGGTGTGGAGTTTATGTATCTGGGAGGCCTGAGTTTGAGCTTTTAATAATTTTGCTAGGAAAGGTCCTGTTCTATTGCTCTCATAAAAATATGTCTTTCTGAGTGAAAGTGCTTTTCTCTGAGATTCTTTTGTTAAAATGGCATTTAGTTCTTGCCTAGTTTTTGCTAGATAAGCATATACTGTCTGATCTGTGGGTCTATTTTTATGTTGTAATTCTAATCAATGTATTTGCGATGTTAGCTTGTTTACTTCCATATTATAGGATTTCCTCCTAAGTTCTGCATGTTTAATGCATTCCCCCTAATCACCGCTTTGTGTGCCTCCCACAAACAATCCGGAGTTATCCCCGGTGTTTGATTAATCTGGAAATATTCTATCAGTGCTTTCCGGATGGGTTCTGCCGTGGATGGATAGTGGAGTAGGGAATCATCCATTCTCCAAATGAATTGTGTATGCGGCTTGTTTGGCCAGTTCAATTGCATTAGAACTGCAGAGTGGTCTGACCAGACTGTGGGCAGAATGTCTGCTTCTTTAAGTTGTGCTAAGTATGCCCTATCTAAATAGAGATGATCGATACGTGTATACACCGACCATGGATGAGAGTAGAACGTGTAATTTCTCTGAGTGGGATGTGGGATGTGCCAGGTATCTATTAGCCCTAAGTTTTCCACACATTTGAGGACTGCATTAGGGGGTCTCGAATTGGAAAGGGGGGAACCCGCAGAAGTGTCTAAGTTTAAGTCTATTGTAACATTCATGTCTCCTCCCATTACCAAGAGTCCCTTTTTATGTTCCACAACTAGATCTAGAAGTTGTTTATAAAACTTATGTCGTCTGCTGTTGGGGGCATAAACATTCACTAATGTGATTGGTCTGTTGTAGAGTAATCCCACTAAAATTAGAACTCTGCCCTCCGTGTCAGTGATCCTATTTAGCAATTGGAAATGTAGTCTCCTATGAAATAATATTCCCACTCCGTTTTTTTTTAATGTTATGAGAGTTAAAATATCCCGTTGGGAAGACCTTAGATCTGAATTTGGGCTCTTTAGGGTGTGTTGCATTTAAACCACATAATCACTGAACGAGAGCAAGTGAACCATTTTTGGAACTGTTTACACAATATCAAGCCTGAAGTGAAAGAGTATTTGTGTTAATCGGTCTCTTTTTTATTATTTAACCTTGAGGATATAGGAATAGGGGTATTGGTTATGTGTATAGTCTAAATTGTGTTTTAACCCCTAATATTCTCAGTTAATATCAGAGACTCATTTCAGTGACTATTACTAAGAGACTGTCGATCACAGAAGTAACATGTCTTCATTCTTTTCACTCAGACCCTTGTCTGATTTGGATACAGGGCGTCTTACTTTAGAGGACACCTTTGTAAAGCAGAAACAAGTGTTAGATATTAGTGATGCTTTTCAAAGTATGGAACGTACACTCATTAGGGAATACAGGACATGGTGGGACAAGAGGGCCTTAGATAAATATCTCCTCTTGGATTTAATTCCCAGGGGACTTAGACTTAACAAATTTCCCACCTTCCAGGTAGATGACATAGATTTCATCAACGAATGGAACAATGCTTTGAGTGAGTGTTCCAAAGTCTTGATGGGTCTGATTATCAGGTTTAAAGATTTACAGCTCATTTAGATAAGAGAGGAGCTTATATCTTTACAAACACAATTGAATAGCTTCACTGAACACCCTAAATATAACGAATTTGACACTGTCCTAAAAGAGACAATTAGTAAATTCAGGGTAGAATTGGATAATCATAAGCTAAGAAAATTCAATAGGGATAATTCAGATTACCTTAACAACAGAATGTATATTTGGAACACCAAACAAACACACAAGTCAGGGAGGAACAAGAAAAATAAGTCTAAAGAACCAGGCACCTCTCTAAAACAAGACAGGAAAGTAACTTTTTCAGATTCAGAGTATACTGATGAAGAATCAATGGGGTTGACACAAGCCAGTGAATCTAGTGGTCAATCTGAGGGGGAAGTAGAGGATGTTAGACCAAAACAGTTAACGATAACTAATAAATCAAAAACTGATACTACCATTATTAGAGACAATCCAGTAGTCACTAGACATGCTAGTAAGAAAGCCACCAATCAAACACAGGGATTGGATCACAGGAGAACAGAATTTTTAAGTGATAGTGAGGGGGATGGTGATAGTTTGACCATCACAACCAGATCATGTTTAAAATCTAATAATCAGCACCCTTTTTTTCAAAAGGTTATGACAGACACAGAGGGGGGGGGGGGGAGTAAGAGGAAGAGGAGAAGGAAGAGGACGAAGAGGTGGAAGGGGCAGGCCAGCCAGGAACAAGTACAAAGTATAAAGGTTATCAATCTATCTCAAGTAGTACTCACTAAAGAGGAACAATCTATATTAGGAATGGGCCTAGGATTTGTGCCAACAAAGAAGTTTAACCTCTTTGAAACTATTATTGATGTCAACAGATTGGTTAGGGATCTCACCCTAAAAAAGTTTTTTTCTAATAAAGAATCACTATATTCAACTCAGGCACCTAATGGTTCCTCACCTGAGTATCCTGATTATGACCAACACAACATCCATGATATCATAGATTTCAATGAGGGTTGTGATTATTTTGCCCTACAGGGTCTCTATGCAGAATCCTCCACTTCTCAACACTTCTCTATCAAATCTAGACACACAGGGTTTAAACCCAAGTCCGTCTTCTACCCCACTAAGGAGAGAGGCCCCTTTTTGGAGGCCTTTCACCATAGGGTGGAAGAAGACTTGATTAAATTGACTAAATATCATAAGAGAGATCATAATAATTTATCCGTGGAACAGCTGCATGCCCTTGACAGCCTGAAAGAAAGAGATACGATTGTCATCAGACAGGCTGACAAGGGCGGTAGCATTGTTGTCATGGACAGACTGTCATATACCCAAGAGGCAGAACGTCAGATTAATGATCCTGAAGTGTATATTAATTTACACAAAGACCCCACAGCTGATTTTAAGCGAGAGCTGGTGGATTTTCTGGACGATGGGCTGGAGATGGGGATTCTGGATCAAGCAACATTTGATTTTCTAAATTTTCAATCACCAGTCATTCCTATCTTCCATCACCTCCCCAAGGTTCATAAATCCTTGGAGGAGGTGAAGGGAAGACCGATTGCTTCAGGAATAGGTTCTCTATTTGAAAACCTCTCAGGTTAGATAGAGTCTCTACTCCAGCCCATTGTCTACCAGTTACCTTCTTATTTGAAGGATACCACCCACCTACTTAATAGCTTGGATAAAATCTCCTGGGATGAGGAGTGTGAATGGCTGACCGTTGATGTGATCAGCCTTTACTCCACTATACCACACGAAGATGGATTAGAGGCAATTAAATTTTCTCTAGACATGTATACTACTTATGATGACAATCTGAAAGGATTTGTGTTGAGGGTCATCAAATTCCTTCTAGAACACAACTACTTTAAGTTCGGGGATGGCTTCTACCTACAAAGACGTGGGACCGCTATGGGGGCTAAATTTGCCCCTTCCTATGCCAACCTGTTTATGGGTTGGTGGGAGCGGTCCCACGTCTTTGGGGAACAGAACCCATTTAGGTCCAGAATCAAGACATACAAGAGATTCATTGATGATCTCTTGTTTGTATGGACAGGAGGTACCGAAGCAAAGGCAGATTTCATCAAGTATCTAAACAAGAATCAAGTCAACCTCAGATTTACTGCAGAATCAGGAACTGTGGAGATACCATATTTAGATGTAATCCTTAAAGGGTCGGTTTCTACAGGCAAAGTAACTACTGGTCTGTATAGAAAGCCTATATCTTCCAATACTATCCTCCACGCAAAGTCCTCACATCCAAAACACACTGGATTTGGCGTAGCCAAAGGCCAGTTCATCAGACTCAAGCGCAATTGCACTCTTGAGTCAGATTTTCTAGTTGAGACTGACAAACTGAGGGATCAATTATTGGAGAGAGGGTACTCAAAAAAGACAATAAATAGGGCTTTGCTTGAAGTTAAGAGACTAGACAGGGATTCACTACTACAGGGCTCCAAAACTAAATGCAAATATAGATCTCAGGAAGATAGACCCTGTTTTGTTACAACTTATAGTCCACAGTTTGAAGAAATATGCAATATTGTGATAAGACACCTATCAATAGTGACAGGAGAAGACAGTTTAAAGGATTATGTGTCAAAGGGATGCAGCTTCATTTCTAAGAGGGGCACAACATTAGGCAACATACTATCTCCATCTATGTTACAAAGTAAGCATAAGAGAACTAGTAGCTGGCTTACCTCCAAAGGTCACTACAAATGTCACTTTTCACAATGCATAGCTTGTAATCATATGAGACCCACTAAACACTTCCAATCTTATGTAACCCAAAAAGTATTTGATCTAAGTGAGTGCACGAACTGTCGCACAAAATTTGTGATCTATCTTGCAGAATGCTCCCAATGTAAATTACAGTACGTGGGGTGCACCTCAAGGGAGGTGCGCTCACGGATAAGGGAGCACCTTAACAATATTGAGCAAGAAATAGATTGTTCAGATCTTGTGCAACATTTTATACAAGAGCACAACAAAAAAGTTACCACCTTTAACTGGTGTGTAATTGAACGTATAAAAGTAGGTCCCAGGGGAGGTGATAAAACAGTGAAAATGTTTTATAGAGAAGCCTTTTGGATATTCTAGAAAACCTCAAGGGTTTAATATTAGTGGCGACATAATTAATTTTTGGCAAAGAGTATAAACACCAGTGTCATTAGTAAATTTCTAATACAAGAAATATTTTTCTCCACATCAATGAGCCTAAGTAGAGTGACTTACAGAGAAGAATAGAATCCCCTTTATAAGACATGTATTAGCCAAGAGAATTTATATTAATCAATTAATTTTAACATATGCATAATGTTTTATACTTGGCTAATTCTTTAAGGCTCAATTAAACAGGGAAATGTTGGTAGTTTATAAAATATTTATGTTTCTGTTTACATTAATATACTTCACTGATTATTATGTAACCACATTCTGAGTGTATCCATTTACCCCATCACATGCCCAGTATCTATCCAAGGTCTGTTTTTTAAAAATTCTGCCACAGTGTTTTTGCATTAATTTGATTAGGGTGGCTATTTAAAAGTTGATTGGCCACCAGTAAGCATCTACGATTAAGGCATACTAGCCGAAACACGTCAGATGCTACGCTAAACAGCACTGCCTCTGTGCAGTTTTTACTACCTGACATGTAGTATCCTGTGATAAGAGGAATAAAAGTTTATTTAAACTCTACCTGAGGCTCGCTGTTTTTTTCTTCATGTTTGGATCTCTTTCTCAGCTACAAAGTGAGTCTCCTGCAAGAAAACTATGGAGTCTCTATGTTTCGCTAATGTCCTCAGGACTATGGAACGCTTCGTGGGAGAATTCAGCCCTTTAACGTTTTGTGTTACTATAGTGACTGTAGGGTCAGCCATATTCATGTTGTCTATTGTGTGTACAGCAGTGTTTATGTTGTCTTACCTGCTCTGTCCCGGAGGTCCCTTCCCAGAGATGAGGAGCTATGAAGTAGAAGTGGATGTACAGTGAAGTGGATAAGCCATACATATTTCTCTCAATAGGTACACTAGTAAATGTGAGCACACAAATAAAACACATATTTAGACAGATAGTATTATAACATGGTAATCTAAGCTTTACTTTAACCAAAAGAGCTGTCACATGACACAGCGACCAGACCAATAAAGTAGCATAGCTGACCGCTGCACTCATGCTCAAATCTAAACTGCGGGGGGGTTAATAAGCACCTAATGATGCCAATCTCGCCAGGTGGGCTACTTGAATAATAAACATAAAATTTCTAACAACTATTCAAAATTATCATCCCTGCTCTCTATCTTAATGGAACCGATTATAATACTTATTCCTTCATAATGGGTACAGGTGCCATAGTTCAAGGTGGGTCTCGTGAGTGACCAGGTGCTTCTGACTGAGGGGTAGATAGTTTTCTCCTCTTCTTTGCAACCAAAGACCATTCCTGGTGCTGTGGCTTGGGGGCAGATGTTTTTTGTGTGCGATGGTCTTGTCTGTCTTCTGTAAGTTTCGGGAGGGAAGGAGGTGGGATGTTCAATTGTTTGCAAAATTGATCCAGATCCTCTGCATCTTTGTATACGTAGGTCTTGTCATCCTTGTTGACTCTAATTGAGAAGGGGAACCGTCATCTATAGGGTATATTTAAGTCTCTCAGATGTAGTGTTAAATATCTTGCTTCTTTTCTTTTTGCCAATGTGATAGGACTAAGGTCTGAAAAGATCTGAAGAGAGTCCGCTCCAAAGGTTATTGGTGTTTGTCTCCGGGCCGCTTGCATTATCTTTTCTTTGTCTGAATACTTGTGGCACCGGAGTATAATGTCTCTGGGAGGTGCTGTAGCTGAGGCCTTAGTGCTCTGTGTACCCTGTCTAGGCTGATTCTCTCTTCCCCGTCATTTCTCATCAGAAATTTGAACAAATTTTGAAGATATGAGAGGATCTGGGCAGGTTGAATATCCTCCGGCACTCTGCGTATCCACAGCTTTTGGCGGCGACCCCTATTATCTAGGTCCTCCACCTGTTCTTGTAACTGTATAATAGTTGAGTTTTGATGTTGTAATCCAATGGTCATGGACATGGCTGATTGCGTGTTTTCTTCTACTTGCTCCTCCATTTGTATAACTCTGTTCCCTAGATCTGCTACATCCTTTTTAATATCTGCCAATCCTTCTTTTATAACCTTGCTGACTTGCAGCATGAATGCGGATAAATCTTCTTTAGAGGGCAGAGCTTTTAGATCAGCCCTAGTAATGCTGCTGTTATTGCCACTGTCTCCTGCGGCCTGGGGTGGGTTATCTTTTTCCACTACTCCATCTAACATAGAATGATCAGAGTCCCCCAATAAAGTGTTCTCACAATGTTTGAAAAAGTTATTCAGCTTCCCACCATTTATATGAGGTCCTTTGGAGTTTTTGTCTATGCGGTGTGGGCATTTGTTTGCCATTGGAAAGTCTCTGGCAGTTGCAAACAATTTTTCCCCTCTGAGATGTACACCAAATGTGATGACGCAGCTTTTTTTCATTTTTTTTGTTTTTATTTCCCCAGAACACTACTGGTTTCTAACAGTCTATGTGTGGCTTAGACCGTATCACAATAAACAAGCCTGCTGATTTATTATTTATTCCCCTGCTTTACTTAATTATTTATTGCATGTGTTTTTAAATGTCCAACAGTAGCTGGGGATTTTTGATAATGGTGTCGTTCCTCTTACCCTGTATGTTTTAATGTGGATCTCCATCTGTTGATCTTTCCCTCTGATATCTCTCCCCTGTTTACCGTCCAGGCTCGAGCCAATCTGTGTTTCCTGGCTCATATACTTTATTCCTCTTTCCGGATCAGCTTAAACCTGAAAGCCGCCACCCACGAGGTGGTCTCCGGAGGTATAAGGTATAAGGAGGTATAAGGTAAACCGAGTAAAGTCGGTCCGTATTGCAAGTCTTTTAACCCCCGCTTTTTCCTGCTAGCTCTCTGGGCATTTAGCCAGCCATGAAAAGACCTCACACTCTTGATCGCTGTCTTTTGCGTTGTTTTTTACAGCCCACCTGGTAGATTCATTACGGAGCTCTAAACAGTTGTGGCCATGTTCTTTGATGGCCGGCTCTTTCCCCCCGTACAAGGTTGTTTTTTTAATCTGCTTTCATCCAAAATGATCTCCTTGTAGATACATAAATCTAAGAAATGTTTTTCCTCTAGTTTCTAGCTTAAATTTAACTGAATGCTCCAAATTATTGAGTTGATGGGCCCAGTCTGCCAGTTCAGACTGGCTCCCACCCCAGACTATTATCAGGTTGTCAATATATCTACGGTATAACAGGATACGGGAGTCAAACTGGGAAGATATGCATTTTAAAAAGATTAGCATAGGATGGAGCCAAGCTGGACCCCATCGCTGCGCCACTTAACTGTAAATTAAAAGAATCCTCAAATTTAAAGTGATTGTGAGTCAGACACACATAAAGCCAATCCAATAATAGTTCTTTGGGTGGACCTAAAAAAATCCTCAAATTATTAGTATTTTGAATAGCACTCAGACAAACTGATTACAAAATGGATTGCATTCTTGGTAATACACTGAAGCATAGACGAATAGATAGATAGATAGATAGATAGATAGATATATAGATAGATAGATAGATAGATAGATACACACACATTAGGTATTAATCAGTTGGAACTGTTGTGACCATGACCTGGCTCTAACTAGATTTAAGGTCATAAGGGAACACTGCAACATTTAAACCTTACAATTTATACATATCTAGTATCTTGCTATACAAATGCACACTGTGCGGCCACATTATTAGGTACATCTACCTAGTAGCGTGTTAAGCCTCCTTTAGCCTTCAAAACAGCCTGAATTTGTCCAGGCATGGATTCAACAAGAGGTTGAAAACAGGGTGGAGGTATTGTGTACCATGCAGACATGAGTGTGTCATGCAACTCCTGGAGATTCGACAGAGGTATTGGCTTGCAGAGAATAGCCCTTTCTAGCTTATCCGAAAGATGTTCAATAAGATTGAGATCCAGGGAGTGAGTGGGCCACTGCAGCAAAGAAAAGTCATTATCATGTTCCCAGAACCATCCCATAGTGATGCAGGTTTTGTTAACTGGTGCATTATCCTGCTGGAAGTAAAAATCTGCCTGAGTATAAACTGTCAATTTGAAAGTATGCACTTTGTCAGTAATGATGTTTGTTCACTGTAGCATTCAGACGTGAATATAGGGGTATCAATGGACCACTGTGTGCTAGGAAAACATTCCCCACACCATAACACTGCCCCCACCACCTTGCACAGTTTCCATCAGATATGCGGGGTCCATGGATTTATGCTGTTTTTGCCAAATTCGGAGCCTGCCATCAACATTACGCACTAAGAACTTCGACTCTTCAGACCAAGCAATCTTTTTCCAGTCTTCAATGGTCCTATGCTGGTGGTGGTGTGCCCAAAGAAGGCATATTCTTGTGTTCTTCTCTTATAACGGCACCCAATGTGGCCATTGGCTGTTGTAGCCCATCCACGACAAGGTGCGCCTAGTGGTGCATTGTGATATGTTTTTTCCCACATCAAGGTTGAATTCTGATGTGATTCACAAAATTGTGGCCTGCCTTGCACAAGTCTTGCCATCGTCCTCTGACCTCTCTCATCAATGAGCATTTTTCTTCCACAGGACTGCCGCTGACTGGATGAGTTTGTTCATTGCACCATTCTTGATACACCCTTGAAACTGTGGTATGTGAAAAGTTCAGGAGTACTGCCATTTCAGATATGCTTCATCCAGCACATCTTGCACCTACTATCATGCTACATTCAAAGTCCATTATATCACTGCTTTTATACACACAATTCAAAATAAACACAATTTCACTTTAAATCCTTCTAGAAGCCAGGCTACAAGCAGATAATATCCAACAATAACCACAAGCCGGTAGTCACTGGTCTTTTCTGCAAACTATGTTTTAATGTGAACGTTTATAGGGAAAGGGGAGAGTTTCCCCAAAAACTTTCACATTAAAACATTGTTTGCAGAAAAGACCAGTGAGTGATGGCTTATGCTTATTGTTGTGTGTGTATATATACATATAATCTTAAAATAACAAGAGTATTGCAGTATGTAGTAATACTTTTTTTATTGGACTAACTTTAAATAATAATAGACAAGCTTTAGAGATTCCTCTCTTCCTCAGATCTGAAGCAATACTGATTAATTAGATAACATGTGTTCATTGATATCTTGGAAAGAATGGGGACTATGGGGACAGGACTGGAGGTGGGAGAGATAATTTGTAGAGGGTCGTAAATAGCAGATCAATCTGATGCTAAAAATGCTGGGGGTGGGGGGAAATGGCAAGGTAACTGCTGGATAATTGTAAAACAGATAACTATATGCTGAGATAAACTGTATGTACATAACATATTCACATATAATGCACAGGCCAATGACAGATGTTAGGTGACTTATTATATAAAGTTTTGGTAATGTGAAGAAAGCTGGAATCTGCATTCAGTCTTGTAGTTATTGCGTCAAAATATGTCACCATTTTCATTTCAAATATTTTTCATTCCTAGGTGCTTTTAAAATTCTATTTCAGTAGTTAAATGGAGAGTACTTCTATATGTCTGTAAATATGGTATAGATGATACAGTGTACAACATGTGACTGGGGAAGCTATATAGGGGAAACTGGACAAAACCTGCTTCTTAGGATGAATCTACCTAGGCACTCTCTTAAAAACCTCAATGAAAATAAATACTGTACCCCAGTTGGACACCATTTCAGACAGACTGGCCACCTTATTGGAAACCTCACCATTAATGTTGTAAGTTTTATGATTGTGGCTGTGCTACTACTACATACAGTATGTGTTGACACAGTTTGCAAAGTGTTTTATTGCAAGATTTGGTGCCATTCTGTATGTTGTCTTGATTCCCCCAACCCCCAATGTTGGCATTTAGACAACTACCTAACCTGAAACACAAACTTATCTGTAGTAAACTGAGCTCAGAACAGGACAACATACAGACTGGCTGTGTGTAACTCTCTACTCTCCAGCTTCAGGTAAACAAAGCAACTTTACACCACTCTCAAACATGCATTCAATGGTTGCAAGGGAGGTCAGCTCACTCTACACACTTGGAAAAAAGATCTTGTTTGATAGTCACCAGGGCTGGCCTTAGGTGTTCAGGCACCCTGTGCAGGCTACTACCGTGGCGCCCCCCCCCCCCCCCACACACACACACACATTCACCAAAACATCAACTAAAAAGGAGAGGGAAAAAAATCTTTGTAACATAATTAGTTTTAATTAGAGATAATTTATGTGCAAGTGCAAACAAGTACAATACAAATAACTGGAAACACTAGTAACAATAATGTACATTGTACACATTAAATATAGAAAAAAAACAGCTTACAGTGCAATCTTTGTAACAAATACTTTTTTTAATTAGTGAAAAGTTATGTGCAAGTGCAAACAAGTACAATAATAAATAACTAGAAACACTGGTAACAAATGTACATTTAATATTCATCTGAAGCTCAAAACACAACTTTACATGTTTTTGCCTTTGCAAACTCATCAATTGTTGTTAATGTCTAATGTCTTCAATACATTACTTTCAATGGATAATACTGATAAAGATAGTCTGTCGTCAGTCATTGATGATCTCAGATATGTTTTAAAGAGTTTTAACTTGAAAAAGCTGTGTTTTCCTGATGCCACATAAACTTCATCTTTAGGTAGTAGGCTTTGAATATGCCAAAGCTCCTCTGAAAGATCTAGACCATTAAAGTCTGATTGGCTGCTCTTCTCTAATGCCTTCTGTAACTGCAAGCAACAGTCTCCTAAGTTGTCTCTTGCTGGAAGACTTTTCATATTGTACTGAAATCTCCATACTTTGTTGTGGTTTTCCATCTGGGTAAAACGTTGCTCCAAAGATTTAGTAGCAGTATCAACCAAAACATAAAAACATTCAATCTTAAATTTCTCTGTGGGATCTGTGAATGGCTCATCTTGGCTTTTCATAGTCAAACAAGGTCTTTTTTCGGTGGATACGAGAAGGCTTTTTAAAAACTGGTTCCACATTCACTTTATCTGCTAGTTCCTTTCCAATCTGAAAGTAGCTTTCAAATCCACACTCTCTGAAACTTATTAAAAAACTGGGACATTTCTGGATTAGGTCTGAGTCCAAAATTATATAAGCAGCCTCATTCTGCATAGCTTTGCTCACAATATTGATTTGGTACAATATGTCATACCAAACACACAATGACATAATGAATTTAAACTCCACAATCTGCTGAGACAGTGTGTTAGCCTCATGACAGATGTTTGGTTCAGTGTGGGTTTTCTCAGACAAAACAATCAATGCTTCCTGTATTTCGCCTAGATTATATTTTAGTGGTTTAAGACAATTCATACGGCATTCACACAGAGTGGTGCACAAAGGCTTTAAAGTGAGGCCAGATACATAGTCAGTCAAAAGTTTCCATCGCTTTACGGATCCTGAGAATAGACTGGGCTGCTGATTGTTGGGGACTGGGCCTAGCCTGAGCTGCTGTTGCTTAGGCTGGGCTGCTGGTCCTCTATGCCACACCTGAAGTAAGTCTGTCCCATGCAGGTGCAGTGCACGTGACATCATTGCACGTCAGTACGTGACCTTGCATGCCTCTGCGCACTGGGATTACGTGACCTGCTCCACTATTAAATTGTTTGTGCAGCCAGGCAGTGCCAGACTGCCAGTGCTAATTTGGAATCTAAATTTTGGATCAGCCCTGAGCGCAGGTCGCACAGGTCGCACACTCCCAAGGCAGGCCCTGATAGTCACAACACATTATATTTATGGAAATTGCATATCTTTTATACATATTATAATTTATCATTACTATTATAAATATTTTATTTTTCTATCTGTTCTATAAAGCAAACACTACACTGACTAGCACACTAGGGGAAAAAAGATCCATGTACATCAGTGTGCCTATGGATGAGTCTAAATTAAGATGGGAGTACATCTACGTTAAAGAAGCTATTTATTAAACTAGCATTACTACAATTAGAAAACCTACCCATTTAGAGGGACATAAAACCTAGAATATTTATTTTTGTGATTCAGACAGAGCATACAATTTTAAAAAAGCTTCCAATTTACTTTTTCTATCAAATTTGCTTTGTTCCAATGGTATTCTTTGTTGAAGTGATAACTAGGTAGGTAACATGCATATGCCTGGAGCAAATGTATAACATTCTTGCAAAACTGCTGCTATATAGTGCTGCAGACACGTGCACACTGCTGAGCTTCCTTTCATACTTTTTAACAAAGGATAGCAAAGAACAAAGACAATTGAACAATACAAGTAAATTGTTTAAAGTTACATGCTCTATCTGAATCATGAAAGACAAATTGTGAGTTTCATGTTCCTTTAATACAAGCAATCATATGCCTGAATTTTGTTTTTAGACAAAAATATATCTG
The DNA here is from genome assembly GCF_027579735.1 of Bombina bombina. Classification (NCBI taxonomy): domain Eukaryota; kingdom Metazoa; phylum Chordata; class Amphibia; order Anura; family Bombinatoridae; genus Bombina; species Bombina bombina. Next base: position 308,059,035 of record NC_069502.1, on the reverse strand, counting down.
ACAGGTATTGGCAAACACTACCTACTTAGGTAAGGAGTTCCACAATTTGATTGATCTTACAGTGAGCACATTATTTACATTGCAGGAAATAAAATCTCCATTCCTCTAACCTTAAAATATGACCTATTGACAAAAAAACATTGCCTTGAAACAAACAATGCTTCTGCCAACTGTTTATTGACCTTGGGTATAATTTATAAAGTAATCACCTCTCAAGTTGCAATTTGGCTAACATCTCCTTATAGTTTAAATCTTCCATTCTACTTAGTTAGTTATGCGGCCCTTCTCTGGACTTTTTTAATTCTGCAATGTTTTTTTTGCCCAACATACTTAAGTTGAGGTCTTATTAGGTATTTATATAGTAATATAATTATGCTTTCTTTCCTTGCTTCTATGCCAGTATTTGACTTAGAATCTGCTGTTTATGAGTATGCCTAAATCCTTTTTCTCCTCTGTTTTGCTATTTTTTTTTCTTATTTAAATAATTGATAGCCTGCATGTTTTTCCTTCCTAAATGTAGAATCTTAAATTTACCAGTATTACATTTACTAGCCCATTTATCAAATTGTTGTAACCCCGTTGCAGAACAATTACATACCTAATCACGTTACACAACTCTATATCATCTAAAACATAAGAGATTTTGTAAAAGAGCTGTTTAACTTATGGCAATGCCCTACAAAAGGCCCTTTTATTTTTCGTAATCTTAGATTTTTTGATTTTTTTTTGTAGTATTAGGTTTTTTTAAATTTGTAATTTAGATTTTTTTAATTGGTAGTTTCTTTTATTTTATTAGAACAGTTATGTTAGGTTAATTTATAGTTTAATGTTTGTTTGCTTTTTTATTTCACAGGTAAGTTTTTATTTATTTAAAGATAGTTGTTTTGTAATTTTAATTTAAAGTCAGGGGGTGTTAGGTTTAGGGGTTAATATGTTTAATATAGTGTTTGCGATGCGGGAGGGTGGCGGTTTAGGATTTAATAGGTAGTTTATGGGTGTTAGTGTACTTTGTAAAATTTTAGTTATGAGTTTTGTGAAACATTTTTGTTTCGCAAAATCCAAAACTACTGCTCTCAGTTGGCGGAATGGATTGTGTCGATATAGGCTGTAACGCAAACATTTTAGCCGGACCGCACAACCTGTAATATGGCGCTATGGAAAATCCTGCAGTCAAGCGTAATTTTTTTGAGTGTGGAATAGACGTTGCGCTACAGGCTAAAACGCTTGCGGTATAACTATACCGCTGCGACTTGTCATATGCGTTACTGACTATTACAACGGTAATAGCCGCACCGCAACACTTGTAATCTAGTTGACGATAGCCATACCCATCCCCCTCATTTTTTACAATAATGTCTTATGTGGCAATGTATCAAAAGCCTTTTCTAAATCCAAGTACATGACATAAACTAAATCACTGTTAGATTCTATGAGGAATTAAGTAAGAATATAGATAATTAAATTATCTTGCAATGCTGATTTGACCTTGTTTTCACAAATATACTCTTGATCTGCGGATTATGCCTTCATTCTGTATTCATTAGTGAAAAAAAGCTAAAATATGGCCGTAGTCTGGGAATATCATGTCATTTTGATGCTGGATTTATTAGCGTATAAGTGCACCACAAATATCTGTATTTGCACATATATATGTGTGTTGCACTTTTACTCTAATAAATCAGATGCTGAAATGAGAGGAATGCTACACTAACAAATACTGAATCCCAAAATAATGCACAAATCTACTATAGTCCCTTACAATTAGGTTTACCAGTTGTCCTCCACAAAAATACTGGGCAATCTGTTCAATGGTAGATGGGAGTCACACATTGTCCCCTAAAAGTTCTGCTTCAGCCCCCACAATGTATATTTTCTACAACTAAACAGTTATTTTACCCCTTTGCTGCCAGTAACATAAACATCAATTTTATCTATTTGGATCCAGTGGCATAAATATACACACATAAATATTTTGACCCACTTTGCTGCATCTCACTTGTTTCTGCTTCATATTTGCCATGTGTTGAGGCATATGAGGCTTTTTACATTTAGCTAACACTTATGGACATTTAAGTGTCCAGTATTTTTGTGAAGATTTTACTGGACAGCCTACTAAAATATTAGATTGTCTGGTTGAATACTGGACACCTGGCAACCCTACTTACAATCTGCCAGTAACACTACCGGTTCCAGGATTACTAGTCTATAGCTTCCTGGATCAGCCCTGCTTCCCTTTAAAAAAGTAGCCCCACATCAGCTTTATGCCTTTTCTGGTATACTATGCCAAAACTCATTATGTGGATAATGAGTTTTGAAAAATTAAGAATAGAGATTTGGCTATAATAGAATATTCCATCTGGAATAGATTTGTATATTCTAGTTTGTTTCAGTTTCTCTCCAATTAGTCCTATATTGTGTATACAGAAGAAAATAAAGTGTTTAGCAGCTCAGCCTTCCTCCCCATTCACTTACTCATGCTACCCTTCTCACAATTTAATGAACCTATATTTTCCTTCTTGAATATTTTTGCCATTTATATACTTAGAAACTTTTTGAATTTTGTCTTTAAATCCTTTGCAATTAATCTTTCATTTTCAATTTTGTATAATCTGATTGTGATATTGCATGCTTTGTTGCATTCCATGCTCTTTTTCCCCATGAATAATTGAAATGCCTTTTTTGTGTCCCTCTTTTGAAGGTTTAAGGTCTGGTTTAATATATATGCAAAGCTTGGTCATGTGACTCACCCCACCAGGTTTCAGTTATGCTAATATCATATTCATCTTATTCTAAGAGCTCATGCTCCCCCATTTTACCTGTCATGCATCTTGCATTTGCAGTCATACATTTAATTGTCTTGTGCTTTCTAGTGCTTTCTATAGTTGTCTTCCTTCCAAATTTTTGTAATCTGACATTGTATAAGTGTACCCTTCCATCATCCATGTTTTGAGATATTCCAAATGTGTGATTTGATCAGTTAATTATATTATGTATAGACTGGCTCCAACCTTCCTTTGTTTAAAATATTCCCTAAGCATGTCGCTATTCTCTCCCCCACACAATTTACCCCATGTCATTCAGGTGCAATCTATACTTATTGTACAAACTGTGCCAAAAACTAAGCCCTGTGCTCTTAAAATCCAAACCCCTCTTTTTTTACACCATGCTTTAAACCAGTTATGAACTGGACTTAACTTCTTCTGTCTTAATAGGTTAGCACATGACATTGGTGATATCTCAGAAAATACTACCTTGCTTTAAACTTTCTCCCTAACACCCTGAAGTCATTTTTAGCACACTTACGGCTAGATTTAGAGTTCGGCAGTAGATGGGTTGCTAACGCCACACGTGTTTTATGTCTAACGCACGGCCTTGTTTAACTCCGGTATTTAGAGTTCAAATAAGACCATCTAACGATGCTCTTAACGCGTGTATGTCACACGCGTAATCCTGCCCGCGTTAGACAGTCTCCCATAGAGATCAATGGGAAAGGCAAAAAATAGCTTTTTTCACCTAACACTCAATCTCGCGAGAATACGCACAGCTCGGTCATATGACGCATACCACATCATGCACAACAATAACACGCCCCAAATGTCACAACAACAATCAATCAACAAAGCACACAAGCATTACACATTCACAAGCGGGGGGATTTGTAATAAAATTTAATACGGGGAATACGCATATACTTTAAGATGCGTAAAATCGCAAAATAACAACAAGGATTAAAAAAGATATACATACACTACAAAAAAAATCGCATTCAATATCACTATATATTATGACAAACATACATATACAACACTTCACTAAGAACACACCATCGCAAATTCACATTTAAAAAGAATACTATTGGACAATGTTAGAAAAAACGACCACTATGACATCATCGCATTCTACACATTCCACAAATACCAACTCAAAATGAGCATGCGCAAATTCACACACTTAATACACATTGCAATAATATTAATTGCTAATAAAGCACACCTGAACACTATTTACAACGGAAATTGGGACATCATTAAACATTTACACAGGGTATATAAGCACCACACAAGCAGGGCTTCTTTGACTGTGTTGCTGTTGGGTCTTTGGAGATTGGAGGTTTAATATTAGAGTTTGAGAATTTTTGAGAGTGAGTTAGTGTTAGCGTGAGAGAGTCAGTTGTTAGTGTTATCGTGAGTGAGTTAGTGGGAGTTAGTGGGAGTGGGAGAGAGTCTGTTAGTGGGAGCGTGAGTGAGTTAGTGGGAGTTAGTGGGAGTGGGAGAGAGTCTGTTAGTGGGAGCGTGAGTGAGTTAGTGGAAGTTATTAGTGAGAGTTGTTAGTGGGAGCGTAAGTTACTGGTAGTTAGTGAGAGTTAGTGGGAGTGTTTGTTAGTGAGAATTAGTAGTAGTGTGAGTTAGCGAGCGAGTGATTTTTCTGTACACTTAACACATTTACACGCAAACACATTCAATACATACATACACTTATCAATAACACTACATACACTCTATACCCCCTACCCCCTCATACTACACTCCATACCCCATTCCTTGTAGTCCCATTCCCTTTCATCCCATTTACTCTTATCCCATACCCCATACCCATCCCATACCCATCCCCTAGTTACATTTAGTTGA